>NC_141156.1:36369374-36443123 GCF_053477565.2 Lygodium microphyllum
AGCCAATGGAGGTCTAGGTGTTCAATGTACAGCATGAAGCTTTTATGCCATTAAATTTTGGCATTCCCTCTCAAATTTCGGGATCTCTTGGACACATTGAAGCCCTCTCTACTACTTATTGCAACCTACTTCAAGTAGAGAAGGTAATCGGTCTTCATCAACCCTCATTTGGAGCATTCATGGAGTCATGGAGCTTTCATGGAATTCATGAAGCTGAAGCTTATCAAGGAAGGGATTATTCTTGAATATTGAAGATCTCTTGGACTGATTTTAGAAGGATTATCAAGCTCAACTCACCTATGTCAAGCATTATGGATTGAAGGCCTTTCCATCAACAATGCTCTTCTCCAATCAATTAAATGAGGTACTCTAATCACTCTTAATTTCTCTTTACATCCAATTGCTGATCTTATTTCCAATTGCTGAAGAGAAATAAGAGGATTAAATGAAGCTTTCATTCATAGCCTAATGCATTACATGGAGCCTATAGGTTATCTCAGTCATTGTCTTTACTAAACCTCTTCAATTTACTGAAATGGCCATCTCTAAATGTCTCAAACTCTTCCATAATGAATGAGCATTACCCATCTACTTTCATTCACTGAAATCAGTAATTTCTTGAGCTTCATTACTCAATCTTTATTGCCTAACCCTGACATGAAATTGATTGCCTATTTTGCCTCTTGATCATAAGAAAATCATTACCCAATTGGTAAGTGAGAAAAGCTTTGTAAGCAGTGAGTCACTACTGAGGTAAATACCTCTCCATTTCTCATTTACATTTCAGCCTTTTCAATTCCAATCTTGCATATCATGAAAAGGGCAAATGAAAGGCAATTGTATTTCCTTCCTATTCCATGCATATCATACTGATTTTTAGAGCTAGAATTCACTTGCCATGTACTTGCCCACGAGGAAAAGTGGATGCCGGGCGAGTCGATAGGACAAAAGAGAGGTGACCCTCCCCTACCGACGAGGACCCTGAAGGGGAGCGCAACCCGGCCCGAGAGGGAACTTTGCAAACCCCTCGGGTCTCAGATCCCACGTATTTTCAAGTTTAGGTGTAGGTACAAATCTCAAAGGCACTTGAAATCAGCCTACAGCATGAGTTATGGGCAGTGAGTTCTTGAGATATTGGCAAATGTATGAAGACATGTGGCTACAGTAAAATGTATGCATCCTATGGTAAAGACACTATGGTTCAGCATTAAAGTTTGGAACAGAGTATGTATACATACCCTCATTAAAGATTGCAGTCTACATTGAGTTAGACAGCCATTTTACTGGTCACAGATGTCATTTTCAGTATGGGCAGACGTATGAGACTCTCCTACAGGGTTATGAAGTTGGTACATGCTTGGTATTGATGGTACAAGCCATTAATTGACTAGAACAGGGTATTCACTGCCTGCAGGAATTTTCAGACAGCAACAGAAAATCCCTTACAGAAATTTTTGTACTCATCCAATTTCTGCACTTGATAGATCATTGGATAGAGGGCTCTTCAAGCTTTGAACAGAGCCAGAGACCTCGTAATTTGGAGCTCTAGAAGTAAAGATAATCAAGTTTTTCTACTACAGGAAATTCAGGACAGAAATCAACCCATGGCTAGGAATAAGAAGAGAGACCCTGTTTTGGATACTATCAATGAAGAATTGAAGGAATATCAACAGGAAAGGGATGAACATCAACAGGAAAGGGGTGAACATGACACTTCTCAAGATGCCATTTACCGAATGCATTATGAGAACGATGAGGTCGATGCAAGTTCCACCCACTCCCCTACCAATCAACCCATAGAGACGTCTCATATCTCAATGAATTCAAACAGTTTTCAACAATTGTCAAATGACATAAAGGATATGAAATCAGGTTTCGAAGGTATGAGGTTGGGTATTGACAAGCTTGTAGCACTTCTTGGTGAGAAAATGTTGCCTACAGCTGGTCTTAATATCCCACATCCTCATAGGGCTGAAGAACCACCTAAACCACCTACTCCTAAGGTGGTAGGTCCATTTGAAGTTGGAGAGTCATCTAAAGCTAAGGATTTTGTTCATCCCACTTCACTTCAGCCACAATATGGGGTGATGCTTGGGAGTGTATACTTCGTTTCCACACCTCGTACGCCTTATTTGGACCAATATATCAAAAGTTATGGCAGTTTTAGTGAATCAGCCCTGTTTGGACAGCAGCCAGTTTTCTCACAGTTTGGCATGCAAAAGGTCTTCTTTTCATGGACAGTGCTTTCTTATCATTTGGAAGATGAATGGGCATGATTACTATCACTCTTGACTTGGATATAGGCCATTACTTCTTGGTTTTGAGGACAAAACCATCTTCAGGAAGGGATGGTTTGTCATGAAGGAAAAATACAACATTAATATTTGCACCTTGGATTAATTCCAGCCTTTGTAAATTTAGCTTTAGCCTATGTGTACATGTGTGAACAGCCCTTAAGTTTGGAAGAGGGTTAGAATAAAAGGGACTAGAGGCCAAAGGCAAGACATCTTTTGATCATTCAATAATATTGGCTTTACCATTTTCTTGGAGTTAGCTTCTTTCTAGCCTATGAAGCACTCAGCCATGGCCGTCATGTATTCTTGAATCCCCAACCATTAATACATGATGAGGATGTCTTGGTGCAATAGATTTGTTAATTCTTTGTTGTAGCTTAGTTAATTTTCAATTTCAGTTAGATTTCATTCCATGGTTGATTGCTTTCATTACATTGGTATCAGAGCCATAGCTTAGATCCTTGCAGAAGTCATTTTCAAGTACTAGATTCAGTTTCCTAGGCTAGAGAGAGCAAACCATAGTTAAAAATTTGAGTGACAGGACTTGACAGGACATGGAGGATTCAAACCGGAGTTACATGTGAAAGTCTGCTACAAACAGAGATGAAGATGGTGATTCTTGGCATTAATAATGGAAGAAATGGAGGGCTCCAACCAAAATAGCAGGACGTGATCAAGATTTGAGCCAAAAATTGGGGTAAGTGTACAAACTAATGGATTACAGGACACTTTAACTGTGGTTACTTTTGAGAAGGAAGGGTTTCTTCTTCCCTTTCCTCATTCCTTCAAGCTGCCATACAAACTGCCATGGACATTTCTTCTCAGATCTTCTTCCCATGACTTCTAATCCTCAAATGGCTTATGCAAGAGTGTAGTATGGGTCTTAAGCTACCTATGGATTACCTACATGCCTCATGACTACCACGTTTTCATCACGTGATGCAAGAGTATGTACAGCAACAGTTTGCGCTGTTTTTACAGCCCCCTCCCCTTCGTGATCAGCAAACGTGAACTAATCTGAGCTTGTACTCTTCATGAGAGGATCAAATGGAGTGCAACTATGAGTCTACATCATCTTCTACTTGATCTTTCACTCCTTTTGGAAGATGGGAGCTTTCTCAAACCTGGGTATGGAGTTTTATGACAGTTTTGGACAGCACTCAAATTTCTCAGATTTCTTCATCAAGATCAAAGGGCATTTGCTCTATTATACTCCCTGAGGCTTCTACATACATCCTAGTACCAACATTGATTGATCTTGAAGCTTGAAGCTTTGATGGAGCTTGGATATGGAGATTGCAAACTCTATGTATAACAGTTTGGGACAGCATTAAAGATTCCTGAAATTTTTTAAGCAATTCATGGGGCTTTTGTGGGCAAAGCATCTCTGAAGCTTCTTCAACCATTTCCCCTCAAGAATCCATCAACATTGGAACGACATTGAAGAGATTGAAGCCAATGGAGGTCTAGGTGTTCAATGTACAGCATGAAGCTTTTATGCCATTAAATTTTGGCATTCCCTCTCAAATTTCGGGATCTCTTGGACACATTGAAGCCCTCTCTACTACTTATTGCAACCTACTTCAAGTAGAGAAGGTAATCGGTCTTCATCAACCCTCATTTGGAGCATTCATGGAGTCATGGAGCTTTCATGGAATTCATGAAGCTGAAGCTTATCAAGGAAGGGATTATTCTTGAATATTGAAGATCTCTTGGACTGATTTTAGAAGGATTATCAAGCTCAACTCACCTATGTCAAGCATTATGGATTGAAGGCCTTTCCATCAACAATGCTCTTCTCCAATCAATTAAATGAGGTACTCTAATCACTCTTAATTTCTCTTTACATCCAATTGCTGATCTTATTTCCAATTGCTGAAGAGAAATAAGAGGATTAAATGAAGCTTTCATTCATAGCCTAATGCATTACATGGAGCCTATAGGTTATCTCAGTCATTGTCTTTACTAAACCTCTTCAATTTACTGAAATGGCCATCTCTAAATGTCTCAAACTCTTCCATAATGAATGAGCATTACCCATCTACTTTCATTCACTGAAATCAGTAATTTCTTGAGCTTCATTACTCAATCTTTATTGCCTAACCCTGACATGAAATTGATTGCCTATTTTGCCTCTTGATCATAAGAAAATCATTACCCAATTGGTAAGTGAGAAAAGCTTTGTAAGCAGTGAGTCACTACTGAGGTAAATACCTCTCCATTTCTCATTTACATTTCAGCCTTTTCAATTCCAATCTTGCATATCATGAAAAGGGCAAATGAAAGGCAATTGTATTTCCTTCCTATTCCATGCATATCATACTGATTTTTAGAGCTAGAATTCACTTGCCATGTACTTGCCCACGAGGAAAAGTGGATGCCGGGCGAGTCGATAGGACAAAAGAGAGGTGACCCTCCCCTACCGACGAGGACCCTGAAGGGGAGCGCAACCCGGCCCGAGAGGGAACTTTGCAAACCCCTCGGGTCTCAGATCCCACGTATTTTCAAGTTTAGGTGTAGGTACAAATCTCAAAGGCACTTGAAATCAGCCTACAGCATGAGTTATGGGCAGTGAGTTCTTGAGATATTGGCAAATGTATGAAGACATGTGGCTACAGTAAAATGTATGCATCCTATGGTAAAGACACTATGGTTCAGCATTAAAGTTTGGAACAGAGTATGTATACATACCCTCATTAAAGATTGCAGTCTACATTGAGTTAGACAGCCATTTTACTGGTCACAGATGTCATTTTCAGTATGGGCAGACGTATGAGACTCTCCTACAGGGTTATGAAGTTGGTACATGCTTGGTATTGATGGTACAAGCCATTAATTGACTAGAACAGGGTATTCACTGCCTGCAGGAATTTTCAGACAGCAACAGAAAATCCCTTACAGAAATTTTTGTACTCATCCAATTTCTGCACTTGATAGATCATTGGATAGAGGGCTCTTCAAGCTTTGAACAGAGCCAGAGACCTCGTAATTTGGAGCTCTAGAAGTAAAGATAATCAAGTTTTTCTACTACAGGAAATTCAGGACAGAAATCAACCCATGGCTAGGAATAAGAAGAGAGACCCTGTTTTGGATACTATCAATGAAGAATTGAAGGAATATCAACAGGAAAGGGATGAACATCAACAGGAAAGGGGTGAACATGACACTTCTCAAGATGCCATTTACCGAATGCATTATGAGAACGATGAGGTCGATGCAAGTTCCACCCACTCCCCTACCAATCAACCCATAGAGACGTCTCATATCTCAATGAATTCAAACAGTTTTCAACAATTGTCAAATGACATAAAGGATATGAAATCAGGTTTCGAAGGTATGAGGTTGGGTATTGACAAGCTTGTAGCACTTCTTGGTGAGAAAATGTTGCCTACAGCTGGTCTTAATATCCCACATCCTCATAGGGCTGAAGAACCACCTAAACCACCTACTCCTAAGGTGGTAGGTCCATTTGAAGTTGGAGAGTCATCTAAAGCTAAGGATTTTGTTCATCCCACTTCACTTCAGCCACAATATGGGGTGATGCTTGGGAGTGTATACTTCGTTTCCACACCTCGTACGCCTTATTTGGACCAATATATCAAAAGTTATGGCAGTTTTAGTGAATCAGCCCTGTTTGGACAGCAGCCAGTTTTCTCACAGTTTGGCATGCAAAAGGTCTTCTTTTCATGGACAGTGCTTTCTTATCATTTGGAAGATGAATGGGCATGATTACTATCACTCTTGACTTGGATATAGGCCATTACTTCTTGGTTTTGAGGACAAAACCATCTTCAGGAAGGGATGGTTTGTCATGAAGGAAAAATACAACATTAATATTTGCACCTTGGATTAATTCCAGCCTTTGTAAATTTAGCTTTAGCCTATGTGTACATGTGTGAACAGCCCTTAAGTTTGGAAGAGGGTTAGAATAAAAGGGACTAGAGGCCAAAGGCAAGACATCTTTTGATCATTCAATAATATTGGCTTTACCATTTTCTTGGAGTTAGCTTCTTTCTAGCCTATGAAGCACTCAGCCATGGCCGTCATGTATTCTTGAATCCCCAACCATTAATACATGATGAGGATGTCTTGGTGCAATAGATTTGTTAATTCTTTGTTGTAGCTTAGTTAATTTTCAATTTCAGTTAGATTTCATTCCATGGTTGATTGCTTTCATTACATTGGTATCAGAGCCATAGCTTAGATCCTTGCAGAAGTCATTTTCAAGTACTAGATTCAGTTTCCTAGGCTAGAGAGAGCAAACCATAGTTAAAAATTTGAGTGACAGGACTTGACAGGACATGGAGGATTCAAACCGGAGTTACATGTGAAAGTCTGCTACAAACAGAGATGAAGATGGTGATTCTTGGCATTAATAATGGAAGAAATGGAGGGCTCCAACCAAAATAGCAGGACGTGATCAAGATTTGAGCCAAAAATTGGGGTAAGTGTACAAACTAATGGATTACAGGACACTTTAACTGTGGTTACTTTTGAGAAGGAAGGGTTTCTTCTTCCCTTTCCTCATTCCTTCAAGCTGCCATACAAACTGCCATGGACATTTCTTCTCAGATCTTCTTCCCATGACTTCTAATCCTCAAATGGCTTATGCAAGAGTGTAGTATGGGTCTTAAGCTACCTATGGATTACCTACATGCCTCATGACTACCACGTTTTCATCACGTGATGCAAGAGTATGTACAGCAACAGTTTGCGCTGTTTTTACAGCCCCCTCCCCTTCGTGATCAGCAAACGTGAACTAATCTGAGCTTGTACTCTTCATGAGAGGATCAAATGGAGTGCAACTATGAGTCTACATCATCTTCTACTTGATCTTTCACTCCTTTTGGAAGATGGGAGCTTTCTCAAACCTGGGTATGGAGTTTTATGACAGTTTTGGACAGCACTCAAATTTCTCAGATTTCTTCATCAAGATCAAAGGGCATTTGCTCTATTATACTCCCTGAGGCTTCTACATACATCCTAGTACCAACATTGATTGATCTTGAAGCTTGAAGCTTTGATGGAGCTTGGATATGGAGATTGCAAACTCTATGTATAACAGTTTGGGACAGCATTAAAGATTCCTGAAATTTTTTAAGCAATTCATGGGGCTTTTGTGGGCAAAGCATCTCTGAAGCTTCTTCAACCATTTCCCCTCAAGAATCCATCAACATTGGAACGACATTGAAGAGATTGAAGCCAATGGAGGTCTAGGTGTTCAATGTACAGCATGAAGCTTTTATGCCATTAAATTTTGGCATTCCCTCTCAAATTTCGGGATCTCTTGGACACATTGAAGCCCTCTCTACTACTTATTGCAACCTACTTCAAGTAGAGAAGGTAATCGGTCTTCATCAACCCTCATTTGGAGCATTCATGGAGTCATGGAGCTTTCATGGAATTCATGAAGCTGAAGCTTATCAAGGAAGGGATTATTCTTGAATATTGAAGATCTCTTGGACTGATTTTAGAAGGATTATCAAGCTCAACTCACCTATGTCAAGCATTATGGATTGAAGGCCTTTCCATCAACAATGCTCTTCTCCAATCAATTAAATGAGGTACTCTAATCACTCTTAATTTCTCTTTACATCCAATTGCTGATCTTATTTCCAATTGCTGAAGAGAAATAAGAGGATTAAATGAAGCTTTCATTCATAGCCTAATGCATTACATGGAGCCTATAGGTTATCTCAGTCATTGTCTTTACTAAACCTCTTCAATTTACTGAAATGGCCATCTCTAAATGTCTCAAACTCTTCCATAATGAATGAGCATTACCCATCTACTTTCATTCACTGAAATCAGTAATTTCTTGAGCTTCATTACTCAATCTTTATTGCCTAACCCTGACATGAAATTGATTGCCTATTTTGCCTCTTGATCATAAGAAAATCATTACCCAATTGGTAAGTGAGAAAAGCTTTGTAAGCAGTGAGTCACTACTGAGGTAAATACCTCTCCATTTCTCATTTACATTTCAGCCTTTTCAATTCCAATCTTGCATATCATGAAAAGGGCAAATGAAAGGCAATTGTATTTCCTTCCTATTCCATGCATATCATACTGATTTTTAGAGCTAGAATTCACTTGCCATGTACTTGCCCACGAGGAAAAGTGGATGCCGGGCGAGTCGATAGGACAAAAGAGAGGTGACCCTCCCCTACCGACGAGGACCCTGAAGGGGAGCGCAACCCGGCCCGAGAGGGAACTTTGCAAACCCCTCGGGTCTCAGATCCCACGTATTTTCAAGTTTAGGTGTAGGTACAAATCTCAAAGGCACTTGAAATCAGCCTACAGCATGAGTTATGGGCAGTGAGTTCTTGAGATATTGGCAAATGTATGAAGACATGTGGCTACAGTAAAATGTATGCATCCTATGGTAAAGACACTATGGTTCAGCATTAAAGTTTGGAACAGAGTATGTATACATACCCTCATTAAAGATTGCAGTCTACATTGAGTTAGACAGCCATTTTACTGGTCACAGATGTCATTTTCAGTATGGGCAGACGTATGAGACTCTCCTACAGGGTTATGAAGTTGGTACATGCTTGGTATTGATGGTACAAGCCATTAATTGACTAGAACAGGGTATTCACTGCCTGCAGGAATTTTCAGACAGCAACAGAAAATCCCTTACAGAAATTTTTGTACTCATCCAATTTCTGCACTTGATAGATCATTGGATAGAGGGCTCTTCAAGCTTTGAACAGAGCCAGAGACCTCGTAATTTGGAGCTCTAGAAGTAAAGATAATCAAGTTTTTCTACTACAGGAAATTCAGGACAGAAATCAACCCATGGCTAGGAATAAGAAGAGAGACCCTGTTTTGGATACTATCAATGAAGAATTGAAGGAATATCAACAGGAAAGGGATGAACATCAACAGGAAAGGGGTGAACATGACACTTCTCAAGATGCCATTTACCGAATGCATTATGAGAACGATGAGGTCGATGCAAGTTCCACCCACTCCCCTACCAATCAACCCATAGAGACGTCTCATATCTCAATGAATTCAAACAGTTTTCAACAATTGTCAAATGACATAAAGGATATGAAATCAGGTTTCGAAGGTATGAGGTTGGGTATTGACAAGCTTGTAGCACTTCTTGGTGAGAAAATGTTGCCTACAGCTGGTCTTAATATCCCACATCCTCATAGGGCTGAAGAACCACCTAAACCACCTACTCCTAAGGTGGTAGGTCCATTTGAAGTTGGAGAGTCATCTAAAGCTAAGGATTTTGTTCATCCCACTTCACTTCAGCCACAATATGGGGTGATGCTTGGGAGTGTATACTTCGTTTCCACACCTCGTACGCCTTATTTGGACCAATATATCAAAAGTTATGGCAGTTTTAGTGAATCAGCCCTGTTTGGACAGCAGCCAGTTTTCTCACAGTTTGGCATGCAAAAGGTCTTCTTTTCATGGACAGTGCTTTCTTATCATTTGGAAGATGAATGGGCATGATTACTATCACTCTTGACTTGGATATAGGCCATTACTTCTTGGTTTTGAGGACAAAACCATCTTCAGGAAGGGATGGTTTGTCATGAAGGAAAAATACAACATTAATATTTGCACCTTGGATTAATTCCAGCCTTTGTAAATTTAGCTTTAGCCTATGTGTACATGTGTGAACAGCCCTTAAGTTTGGAAGAGGGTTAGAATAAAAGGGACTAGAGGCCAAAGGCAAGACATCTTTTGATCATTCAATAATATTGGCTTTACCATTTTCTTGGAGTTAGCTTCTTTCTAGCCTATGAAGCACTCAGCCATGGCCGTCATGTATTCTTGAATCCCCAACCATTAATACATGATGAGGATGTCTTGGTGCAATAGATTTGTTAATTCTTTGTTGTAGCTTAGTTAATTTTCAATTTCAGTTAGATTTCATTCCATGGTTGATTGCTTTCATTACATTGGTATCAGAGCCATAGCTTAGATCCTTGCAGAAGTCATTTTCAAGTACTAGATTCAGTTTCCTAGGCTAGAGAGAGCAAACCATAGTTAAAAATTTGAGTGACAGGACTTGACAGGACATGGAGGATTCAAACCGGAGTTACATGTGAAAGTCTGCTACAAACAGAGATGAAGATGGTGATTCTTGGCATTAATAATGGAAGAAATGGAGGGCTCCAACCAAAATAGCAGGACGTGATCAAGATTTGAGCCAAAAATTGGGGTAAGTGTACAAACTAATGGATTACAGGACACTTTAACTGTGGTTACTTTTGAGAAGGAAGGGTTTCTTCTTCCCTTTCCTCATTCCTTCAAGCTGCCATACAAACTGCCATGGACATTTCTTCTCAGATCTTCTTCCCATGACTTCTAATCCTCAAATGGCTTATGCAAGAGTGTAGTATGGGTCTTAAGCTACCTATGGATTACCTACATGCCTCATGACTACCACGTTTTCATCACGTGATGCAAGAGTATGTACAGCAACAGTTTGCGCTGTTTTTACAGCCCCCTCCCCTTCGTGATCAGCAAACGTGAACTAATCTGAGCTTGTACTCTTCATGAGAGGATCAAATGGAGTGCAACTATGAGTCTACATCATCTTCTACTTGATCTTTCACTCCTTTTGGAAGATGGGAGCTTTCTCAAACCTGGGTATGGAGTTTTATGACAGTTTTGGACAGCACTCAAATTTCTCAGATTTCTTCATCAAGATCAAAGGGCATTTGCTCTATTATACTCCCTGAGGCTTCTACATACATCCTAGTACCAACATTGATTGATCTTGAAGCTTGAAGCTTTGATGGAGCTTGGATATGGAGATTGCAAACTCTATGTATAACAGTTTGGGACAGCATTAAAGATTCCTGAAATTTTTTAAGCAATTCATGGGGCTTTTGTGGGCAAAGCATCTCTGAAGCTTCTTCAACCATTTCCCCTCAAGAATCCATCAACATTGGAACGACATTGAAGAGATTGAAGCCAATGGAGGTCTAGGTGTTCAATGTACAGCATGAAGCTTTTATGCCATTAAATTTTGGCATTCCCTCTCAAATTTCGGGATCTCTTGGACACATTGAAGCCCTCTCTACTACTTATTGCAACCTACTTCAAGTAGAGAAGGTAATCGGTCTTCATCAACCCTCATTTGGAGCATTCATGGAGTCATGGAGCTTTCATGGAATTCATGAAGCTGAAGCTTATCAAGGAAGGGATTATTCTTGAATATTGAAGATCTCTTGGACTGATTTTAGAAGGATTATCAAGCTCAACTCACCTATGTCAAGCATTATGGATTGAAGGCCTTTCCATCAACAATGCTCTTCTCCAATCAATTAAATGAGGTACTCTAATCACTCTTAATTTCTCTTTACATCCAATTGCTGATCTTATTTCCAATTGCTGAAGAGAAATAAGAGGATTAAATGAAGCTTTCATTCATAGCCTAATGCATTACATGGAGCCTATAGGTTATCTCAGTCATTGTCTTTACTAAACCTCTTCAATTTACTGAAATGGCCATCTCTAAATGTCTCAAACTCTTCCATAATGAATGAGCATTACCCATCTACTTTCATTCACTGAAATCAGTAATTTCTTGAGCTTCATTACTCAATCTTTATTGCCTAACCCTGACATGAAATTGATTGCCTATTTTGCCTCTTGATCATAAGAAAATCATTACCCAATTGGTAAGTGAGAAAAGCTTTGTAAGCAGTGAGTCACTACTGAGGTAAATACCTCTCCATTTCTCATTTACATTTCAGCCTTTTCAATTCCAATCTTGCATATCATGAAAAGGGCAAATGAAAGGCAATTGTATTTCCTTCCTATTCCATGCATATCATACTGATTTTTAGAGCTAGAATTCACTTGCCATGTACTTGCCCACGAGGAAAAGTGGATGCCGGGCGAGTCGATAGGACAAAAGAGAGGTGACCCTCCCCTACCGACGAGGACCCTGAAGGGGAGCGCAACCCGGCCCGAGAGGGAACTTTGCAAACCCCTCGGGTCTCAGATCCCACGTATTTTCAAGTTTAGGTGTAGGTACAAATCTCAAAGGCACTTGAAATCAGCCTACAGCATGAGTTATGGGCAGTGAGTTCTTGAGATATTGGCAAATGTATGAAGACATGTGGCTACAGTAAAATGTATGCATCCTATGGTAAAGACACTATGGTTCAGCATTAAAGTTTGGAACAGAGTATGTATACATACCCTCATTAAAGATTGCAGTCTACATTGAGTTAGACAGCCATTTTACTGGTCACAGATGTCATTTTCAGTATGGGCAGACGTATGAGACTCTCCTACAGGGTTATGAAGTTGGTACATGCTTGGTATTGATGGTACAAGCCATTAATTGACTAGAACAGGGTATTCACTGCCTGCAGGAATTTTCAGACAGCAACAGAAAATCCCTTACAGAAATTTTTGTACTCATCCAATTTCTGCACTTGATAGATCATTGGATAGAGGGCTCTTCAAGCTTTGAACAGAGCCAGAGACCTCGTAATTTGGAGCTCTAGAAGTAAAGATAATCAAGTTTTTCTACTACAGGAAATTCAGGACAGAAATCAACCCATGGCTAGGAATAAGAAGAGAGACCCTGTTTTGGATACTATCAATGAAGAATTGAAGGAATATCAACAGGAAAGGGATGAACATCAACAGGAAAGGGGTGAACATGACACTTCTCAAGATGCCATTTACCGAATGCATTATGAGAACGATGAGGTCGATGCAAGTTCCACCCACTCCCCTACCAATCAACCCATAGAGACGTCTCATATCTCAATGAATTCAAACAGTTTTCAACAATTGTCAAATGACATAAAGGATATGAAATCAGGTTTCGAAGGTATGAGGTTGGGTATTGACAAGCTTGTAGCACTTCTTGGTGAGAAAATGTTGCCTACAGCTGGTCTTAATATCCCACATCCTCATAGGGCTGAAGAACCACCTAAACCACCTACTCCTAAGGTGGTAGGTCAATTTGAAGTTGGAGAGTCATCTAAAGCTAAGGATTTTGTTCATCCCACTTCACTTCAGCCACAATATGGGGTGATGCTTGGGAGTGTATACTTCGTTTCCACACCTCGTACGCCTTATTTGGACCAATATATCAAAAGTTATGGCAGTTTTAGTGAATCAGCCCTGTTTGGACAGCAGCCAGTTTTCTCACAGTTTGGCATGCAAAAGGTCTTCTTTTCATGGACAGTGCTTTCTTATCATTTGGAAGATGAATGGGCATGATTACTATCACTCTTGACTTGGATATAGGCCATTACTTCTTGGTTTTGAGGACAAAACCATCTTCAGGAAGGGATGGTTTGTCATGAAGGAAAAATACAACATTAATATTTGCACCTTGGATTAATTCCAGCCTTTGTAAATTTAGCTTTAGCCTATGTGTACATGTGTGAACAGCCCTTAAGTTTGGAAGAGGGTTAGAATAAAAGGGACTAGAGGCCAAAGGCAAGACATCTTTTGATCATTCAATAATATTGGCTTTACCATTTTCTTGGAGTTAGCTTCTTTCTAGCCTATGAAGCACTCAGCCATGGCCGTCATGTATTCTTGAATCCCCAACCATTAATACATGATGAGGATGTCTTGGTGCAATAGATTTGTTAATTCTTTGTTGTAGCTTAGTTAATTTTCAATTTCAGTTAGATTTCATTCCATGGTTGATTGCTTTCATTACATTGGTATCAGAGCCATAGCTTAGATCCTTGCAGAAGTCATTTTCAAGTACTAGATTCAGTTTCCTAGGCTAGAGAGAGCAAACCATAGTTAAAAATTTGAGTGACAGGACTTGACAGGACATGGAGGATTCAAACCGGAGTTACATGTGAAAGTCTGCTACAAACAGAGATGAAGATGGTGATTCTTGGCATTAATAATGGAAGAAATGGAGGGCTCCAACCAAAATAGCAGGACGTGATCAAGATTTGAGCCAAAAATTGGGGTAAGTGTACAAACTAATGGATTACAGGACACTTTAACTGTGGTTACTTTTGAGAAGGAAGGGTTTCTTCTTCCCTTTCCTCATTCCTTCAAGCTGCCATACAAACTGCCATGGACATTTCTTCTCAGATCTTCTTCCCATGACTTCTAATCCTCAAATGGCTTATGCAAGAGTGTAGTATGGGTCTTAAGCTACCTATGGATTACCTACATGCCTCATGACTACCACGTTTTCATCACGTGATGCAAGAGTATGTACAGCAACAGTTTGCGCTGTTTTTACAGCCCCCTCCCCTTCGTGATCAGCAAACGTGAACTAATCTGAGCTTGTACTCTTCATGAGAGGATCAAATGGAGTGCAACTATGAGTCTACATCATCTTCTACTTGATCTTTCACTCCTTTTGGAAGATGGGAGCTTTCTCAAACCTGGGTATGGAGTTTTATGACAGTTTTGGACAGCACTCAAATTTCTCAGATTTCTTCATCAAGATCAAAGGGCATTTGCTCTATTATACTCCCTGAGGCTTCTACATACATCCTAGTACCAACATTGATTGATCTTGAAGCTTGAAGCTTTGATGGAGCTTGGATATGGAGATTGCAAACTCTATGTATAACAGTTTGGGACAGCATTAAAGATTCCTGAAATTTTTTAAGCAATTCATGGGGCTTTTGTGGGCAAAGCATCTCTGAAGCTTCTTCAACCATTTCCCCTCAAGAATCCATCAACATTGGAACGACATTGAAGAGATTGAAGCCAATGGAGGTCTAGGTGTTCAATGTACAGCATGAAGCTTTTATGCCATTAAATTTTGGCATTCCCTCTCAAATTTCGGGATCTCTTGGACACATTGAAGCCCTCTCTACTACTTATTGCAACCTACTTCAAGTAGAGAAGGTAATCGGTCTTCATCAACCCTCATTTGGAGCATTCATGGAGTCATGGAGCTTTCATGGAATTCATGAAGCTGAAGCTTATCAAGGAAGGGATTATTCTTGAATATTGAAGATCTCTTGGACTGATTTTAGAAGGATTATCAAGCTCAACTCACCTATGTCAAGCATTATGGATTGAAGGCCTTTCCATCAACAATGCTCTTCTCCAATCAATTAAATGAGGTACTCTAATCACTCTTAATTTCTCTTTACATCCAATTGCTGATCTTATTTCCAATTGCTGAAGAGAAATAAGAGGATTAAATGAAGCTTTCATTCATAGCCTAATGCATTACATGGAGCCTATAGGTTATCTCAGTCATTGTCTTTACTAAACCTCTTCAATTTACTGAAATGGCCATCTCTAAATGTCTCAAACTCTTCCATAATGAATGAGCATTACCCATCTACTTTCATTCACTGAAATCAGTAATTTCTTGAGCTTCATTACTCAATCTTTATTGCCTAACCCTGACATGAAATTGATTGCCTATTTTGCCTCTTGATCATAAGAAAATCATTACCCAATTGGTAAGTGAGAAAAGCTTTGTAAGCAGTGAGTCACTACTGAGGTAAATACCTCTCCATTTCTCATTTACATTTCAGCCTTTTCAATTCCAATCTTGCATATCATGAAAAGGGCAAATGAAAGGCAATTGTATTTCCTTCCTATTCCATGCATATCATACTGATTTTTAGAGCTAGAATTCACTTGCCATGTACTTGCCCACGAGGAAAAGTGGATGCCGGGCGAGTCGATAGGACAAAAGAGAGGTGACCCTCCCCTACCGACGAGGACCCTGAAGGGGAGCGCAACCCGGCCCGAGAGGGAACTTTGCAAACCCCTCGGGTCTCAGATCCCACGTATTTTCAAGTTTAGGTGTAGGTACAAATCTCAAAGGCACTTGAAATCAGCCTACAGCATGAGTTATGGGCAGTGAGTTCTTGAGATATTGGCAAATGTATGAAGACATGTGGCTACAGTAAAATGTATGCATCCTATGGTAAAGACACTATGGTTCAGCATTAAAGTTTGGAACAGAGTATGTATACATACCCTCATTAAAGATTGCAGTCTACATTGAGTTAGACAGCCATTTTACTGGTCACAGATGTCATTTTCAGTATGGGCAGACGTATGAGACTCTCCTACAGGGTTATGAAGTTGGTACATGCTTGGTATTGATGGTACAAGCCATTAATTGACTAGAACAGGGTATTCACTGCCTGCAGGAATTTTCAGACAGCAACAGAAAATCCCTTACAGAAATTTTTGTACTCATCCAATTTCTGCACTTGATAGATCATTGGATAGAGGGCTCTTCAAGCTTTGAACAGAGCCAGAGACCTCGTAATTTGGAGCTCTAGAAGTAAAGATAATCAAGTTTTTCTACTACAGGAAATTCAGGACAGAAATCAACCCATGGCTAGGAATAAGAAGAGAGACCCTGTTTTGGATACTATCAATGAAGAATTGAAGGAATATCAACAGGAAAGGGATGAACATCAACAGGAAAGGGGTGAACATGACACTTCTCAAGATGCCATTTACCGAATGCATTATGAGAACGATGAGGTCGATGCAAGTTCCACCCACTCCCCTACCAATCAACCCATAGAGACGTCTCATATCTCAATGAATTCAAACAGTTTTCAACAATTGTCAAATGACATAAAGGATATGAAATCAGGTTTCGAAGGTATGAGGTTGGGTATTGACAAGCTTGTAGCACTTCTTGGTGAGAAAATGTTGCCTACAGCTGGTCTTAATATCCCACATCCTCATAGGGCTGAAGAACCACCTAAACCACCTACTCCTAAGGTGGTAGGTCAATTTGAAGTTGGAGAGTCATCTAAAGCTAAGGATTTTGTTCATCCCACTTCACTTCAGCCACAATATGGGGTGATGCTTGGGAGTGTATACTTCGTTTCCACACCTCGTACGCCTTATTTGGACCAATATATCAAAAGTTATGGCAGTTTTAGTGAATCAGCCCTGTTTGGACAGCAGCCAGTTTTCTCACAGTTTGGCATGCAAAAGGTCTTCTTTTCATGGACAGTGCTTTCTTATCATTTGGAAGATGAATGGGCATGATTACTATCACTCTTGACTTGGATATAGGCCATTACTTCTTGGTTTTGAGGACAAAACCATCTTCAGGAAGGGATGGTTTGTCATGAAGGAAAAATACAACATTAATATTTGCACCTTGGATTAATTCCAGCCTTTGTAAATTTAGCTTTAGCCTATGTGTACATGTGTGAACAGCCCTTAAGTTTGGAAGAGGGTTAGAATAAAAGGGACTAGAGGCCAAAGGCAAGACATCTTTTGATCATTCAATAATATTGGCTTTACCATTTTCTTGGAGTTAGCTTCTTTCTAGCCTATGAAGCACTCAGCCATGGCCGTCATGTATTCTTGAATCCCCAACCATTAATACATGATGAGGATGTCTTGGTGCAATAGATTTGTTAATTCTTTGTTGTAGCTTAGTTAATTTTCAATTTCAGTTAGATTTCATTCCATGGTTGATTGCTTTCATTACATTGGTATCAGAGCCATAGCTTAGATCCTTGCAGAAGTCATTTTCAAGTACTAGATTCAGTTTCCTAGGCTAGAGAGAGCAAACCATAGTTAAAAATTTGAGTGACAGGACTTGACAGGACATGGAGGATTCAAACCGGAGTTACATGTGAAAGTCTGCTACAAACAGAGATGAAGATGGTGATTCTTGGCATTAATAATGGAAGAAATGGAGGGCTCCAACCAAAATAGCAGGACGTGATCAAGATTTGAGCCAAAAATTGGGGTAAGTGTACAAACTAATGGATTACAGGACACTTTAACTGTGGTTACTTTTGAGAAGGAAGGGTTTCTTCTTCCCTTTCCTCATTCCTTCAAGCTGCCATACAAACTGCCATGGACATTTCTTCTCAGATCTTCTTCCCATGACTTCTAATCCTCAAATGGCTTATGCAAGAGTGTAGTATGGGTCTTAAGCTACCTATGGATTACCTACATGCCTCATGACTACCACGTTTTCATCACGTGATGCAAGAGTATGTACAGCAACAGTTTGCGCTGTTTTTACAGCCCCCTCCCCTTCGTGATCAGCAAACGTGAACTAATCTGAGCTTGTACTCTTCATGAGAGGATCAAATGGAGTGCAACTATGAGTCTACATCATCTTCTACTTGATCTTTCACTCCTTTTGGAAGATGGGAGCTTTCTCAAACCTGGGTATGGAGTTTTATGACAGTTTTGGACAGCACTCAAATTTCTCAGATTTCTTCATCAAGATCAAAGGGCATTTGCTCTATTATACTCCCTGAGGCTTCTACATACATCCTAGTACCAACATTGATTGATCTTGAAGCTTGAAGCTTTGATGGAGCTTGGATATGGAGATTGCAAACTCTATGTATAACAGTTTGGGACAGCATTAAAGATTCCTGAAATTTTTTAAGCAATTCATGGGGCTTTTGTGGGCAAAGCATCTCTGAAGCTTCTTCAACCATTTCCCCTCAAGAATCCATCAACATTGGAACGACATTGAAGAGATTGAAGCCAATGGAGGTCTAGGTGTTCAATGTACAGCATGAAGCTTTTATGCCATTAAATTTTGGCATTCCCTCTCAAATTTCGGGATCTCTTGGACACATTGAAGCCCTCTCTACTACTTATTGCAACCTACTTCAAGTAGAGAAGGTAATCGGTCTTCATCAACCCTCATTTGGAGCATTCATGGAGTCATGGAGCTTTCATGGAATTCATGAAGCTGAAGCTTATCAAGGAAGGGATTATTCTTGAATATTGAAGATCTCTTGGACTGATTTTAGAAGGATTATCAAGCTCAACTCACCTATGTCAAGCATTATGGATTGAAGGCCTTTCCATCAACAATGCTCTTCTCCAATCAATTAAATGAGGTACTCTAATCACTCTTAATTTCTCTTTACATCCAATTGCTGATCTTATTTCCAATTGCTGAAGAGAAATAAGAGGATTAAATGAAGCTTTCATTCATAGCCTAATGCATTACATGGAGCCTATAGGTTATCTCAGTCATTGTCTTTACTAAACCTCTTCAATTTACTGAAATGGCCATCTCTAAATGTCTCAAACTCTTCCATAATGAATGAGCATTACCCATCTACTTTCATTCACTGAAATCAGTAATTTCTTGAGCTTCATTACTCAATCTTTATTGCCTAACCCTGACATGAAATTGATTGCCTATTTTGCCTCTTGATCATAAGAAAATCATTACCCAATTGGTAAGTGAGAAAAGCTTTGTAAGCAGTGAGTCACTACTGAGGTAAATACCTCTCCATTTCTCATTTACATTTCAGCCTTTTCAATTCCAATCTTGCATATCATGAAAAGGGCAAATGAAAGGCAATTGTATTTCCTTCCTATTCCATGCATATCATACTGATTTTTAGAGCTAGAATTCACTTGCCATGTACTTGCCCACGAGGAAAAGTGGATGCCGGGCGAGTCGATAGGACAAAAGAGAGGTGACCCTCCCCTACCGACGAGGACCCTGAAGGGGAGCGCAACCCGGCCCGAGAGGGAACTTTGCAAACCCCTCGGGTCTCAGATCCCACGTATTTTCAAGTTTAGGTGTAGGTACAAATCTCAAAGGCACTTGAAATCAGCCTACAGCATGAGTTATGGGCAGTGAGTTCTTGAGATATTGGCAAATGTATGAAGACATGTGGCTACAGTAAAATGTATGCATCCTATGGTAAAGACACTATGGTTCAGCATTAAAGTTTGGAACAGAGTATGTATACATACCCTCATTAAAGATTGCAGTCTACATTGAGTTAGACAGCCATTTTACTGGTCACAGATGTCATTTTCAGTATGGGCAGACGTATGAGACTCTCCTACAGGGTTATGAAGTTGGTACATGCTTGGTATTGATGGTACAAGCCATTAATTGACTAGAACAGGGTATTCACTGCCTGCAGGAATTTTCAGACAGCAACAGAAAATCCCTTACAGAAATTTTTGTACTCATCCAATTTCTGCACTTGATAGATCATTGGATAGAGGGCTCTTCAAGCTTTGAACAGAGCCAGAGACCTCGTAATTTGGAGCTCTAGAAGTAAAGATAATCAAGTTTTTCTACTACAGGAAATTCAGGACAGAAATCAACCCATGGCTAGGAATAAGAAGAGAGACCCTGTTTTGGATACTATCAATGAAGAATTGAAGGAATATCAACAGGAAAGGGATGAACATCAACAGGAAAGGGGTGAACATGACACTTCTCAAGATGCCATTTACCGAATGCATTATGAGAACGATGAGGTCGATGCAAGTTCCACCCACTCCCCTACCAATCAACCCATAGAGACGTCTCATATCTCAATGAATTCAAACAGTTTTCAACAATTGTCAAATGACATAAAGGATATGAAATCAGGTTTCGAAGGTATGAGGTTGGATATTGACAAGCTTGTAGCACTTCTTGGTGAGAAAATGTTGCCTACAGCTGGTCTTAATATCCCACATCCTCATAGGGCTGAAGAACCACCTAAACCACCTACTCCTAAGGTGGTAGGTCAATTTGAAGTTGGAGAGTCATCTAAAGCTAAGGATTTTGTTCATCCCACTTCACTTCAGCCACAATATGGGGTGATGCTTGGGAGTGTATACTTCGTTTCCACACCTCGTACGCCTTATTTGGACCAATATATCAAAAGTTATGGCAGTTTTAGTGAATCAGCCCTGTTTGGACAGCAGCCAGTTTTCTCACAGTTTGGCATGCAAAAGGTCTTCTTTTCATGGACAGTGCTTTCTTATCATTTGGAAGATGAATGGGCATGATTACTATCACTCTTGACTTGGATATAGGCCATTACTTCTTGGTTTTGAGGACAAAACCATCTTCAGGAAGGGATGGTTTGTCATGAAGGAAAAATACAACATTAATATTTGCACCTTGGATTAATTCCAGCCTTTGTAAATTTAGCTTTAGCCTATGTGTACATGTGTGAACAGCCCTTAAGTTTGGAAGAGGGTTAGAATAAAAGGGACTAGAGGCCAAAGGCAAGACATCTTTTGATCATTCAATAATATTGGCTTTACCATTTTCTTGGAGTTAGCTTCTTTCTAGCCTATGAAGCACTCAGCCATGGCCGTCATGTATTCTTGAATCCCCAACCATTAATACATGATGAGGATGTCTTGGTGCAATAGATTTGTTAATTCTTTGTTGTAGCTTAGTTAATTTTCAATTTCAGTTAGATTTCATTCCATGGTTGATTGCTTTCATTACATTGGTATCAGAGCCATAGCTTAGATCCTTTTCAAGTACTAGATTCAGTTTCCTAGGCTAGAGAGAGCAAACCATAGTTAAAAATTTGAGTGACAGGACTTGACAGGACATGGAGGATTCAAACCGGAGTTACATGTGAAAGTCTACTACAAACAGAGATGAAGATGGTGATTCTTGGCATTAATAATGGAAGAAATGGAGGGCTCCAACCAAAATAGCAGGACGTGATCAAGATTTGAGCCAAAAATTGGGGTAAGTGTACAAACTAATGGATTACAGGACACTTTAACTGTGGTTACTTTTGAGAAGGAAGGGTTTCTTCTTCCCTTTCCTCATTCCTTCAAGCTGCCATACAAACTGCCATGGACATTTCTTCTCAGATCTTCTTCCCATGACTTCTAATCCTCAAATGGCTTATGCAAGAGTGTAGTATGGGTCTTAAGCTACCTATGGATTACCTACATGCCTCATGACTACCACGTTTTCATCACGTGATGCAAGAGTATGTACAGCAACAGTTTGCGCTGTTTTTACAGCCCCCTCCCCTTCGTGATCAGCAAACGTGAACTAATCTGAGCTTGTACTCTTCATGAGAGGATCAAATGGAGTGCAACTATGAGTCTACATCATCTTCTACTTGATCTTTCACTCCTTTTGGAAGATGGGAGCTTTCTCAAACCTGGGTATGGAGTTTTATGACAGTTTTGGACAGCACTCAAATTTCTCAGATTTCTTCATCAAGATCAAAGGGCATTTGCTCTATTATACTCCCTGAGGCTTCTACATACATCCTAGTACCAACATTGATTGATCTTGAAGCTTGAAGCTTTGATGGAGCTTGGATATGGAGATTGCAAACTCTATGTATAACAGTTTGGGACAGCATTAAAGATTCCTGAAATTTTTTAAGCAATTCATGGGGCTTTTGTGGGCAAAGCATCTCTGAAGCTTCTTCAACCATTTCCCCTCAAGAATCCATCAACATTGGAACGACATTGAAGAGATTGAAGCCAATGGAGGTCTAGGTGTTCAATGTACAGCATGAAGCTTTTATGCCATTAAATTTTGGCATTCCCTCTCAAATTTCGGGATCTCTTGGACACATTGAAGCCCTCTCTACTACTTATTGCAACCTACTTCAAGTAGAGAAGGTAATCGGTCTTCATCAACCCTCATTTGGAGCATTCATGGAGTCATGGAGCTTTCATGGAATTCATGAAGCTGAAGCTTATCAAGGAAGGGATTATTCTTGAATATTGAAGATCTCTTGGACTGATTTTAGAAGGATTATCAAGCTCAACTCACCTATGTCAAGCATTATGGATTGAAGGCCTTTCCATCAACAATGCTCTTCTCCAATCAATTAAATGAGGTACTCTAATCACTCTTAATTTCTCTTTACATCCAATTGCTGATCTTATTTCCAATTGCTGAAGAGAAATAAGAGGATTAAATGAAGCTTTCATTCATAGCCTAATGCATTACATGGAGCCTATAGGTTATCTCAGTCATTGTCTTTACTAAACCTCTTCAATTTACTGAAATGGCCATCTCTAAATGTCTCAAACTCTTCCATAATGAATGAGCATTACCCATCTACTTTCATTCACTGAAATCAGTAATTTCTTGAGCTTCATTACTCAATCTTTATTGCCTAACCCTGACATGAAATTGATTGCCTATTTTGCCTCTTGATCATAAGAAAATCATTACCCAATTGGTAAGTGAGAAAAGCTTTGTAAGCAGTGAGTCACTACTGAGGTAAATACCTCTCCATTTCTCATTTACATTTCAGCCTTTTCAATTCCAATCTTGCATATCATGAAAAGGGCAAATGAAAGGCAATTGTATTTCCTTCCTATTCCATGCATATCATACTGATTTTTAGAGCTAGAATTCACTTGCCATGTACTTGCCCACGAGGAAAAGTGGATGCCGGGCGAGTCGATAGGACAAAAGAGAGGTGACCCTCCCCTACCGACGAGGACCCTGAAGGGGAGCGCAACCCGGCCCGAGAGGGAACTTTGCAAACCCCTCGGGTCTCAGATCCCACGTATTTTCAAGTTTAGGTGTAGGTACAAATCTCAAAGGCACTTGAAATCAGCCTACAGCATGAGTTATGGGCAGTGAGTTCTTGAGATATTGGCAAATGTATGAAGACATGTGGCTACAGTAAAATGTATGCATCCTATGGTAAAGACACTATGGTTCAGCATTAAAGTTTGGAACAGAGTATGTATACATACCCTCATTAAAGATTGCAGTCTACATTGAGTTAGACAGCCATTTTACTGGTCACAGATGTCATTTTCAGTATGGGCAGACGTATGAGACTCTCCTACAGGGTTATGAAGTTGGTACATGCTTGGTATTGATGGTACAAGCCATTAATTGACTAGAACAGGGTATTCACTGCCTGCAGGAATTTTCAGACAGCAACAGAAAATCCCTTACAGAAATTTTTGTACTCATCCAATTTCTGCACTTGATAGATCATTGGATAGAGGGCTCTTCAAGCTTTGAACAGAGCCAGAGACCTCGTAATTTGGAGCTCTAGAAGTAAAGATAATCAAGTTTTTCTACTACAGGAAATTCAGGACAGAAATCAACCCATGGCTAGGAATAAGAAGAGAGACCCTGTTTTGGATACTATCAATGAAGAATTGAAGGAATATCAACAGGAAAGGGATGAACATCAACAGGAAAGGGGTGAACATGACACTTCTCAAGATGCCATTTACCGAATGCATTATGAGAACGATGAGGTCGATGCAAGTTCCACCCACTCCCCTACCAATCAACCCATAGAGACGTCTCATATCTCAATGAATTCAAACAGTTTTCAACAATTGTCAAATGACATAAAGGATATGAAATCAGGTTTCGAAGGTATGAGGTTGGGTATTGACAAGCTTGTAGCACTTCTTGGTGAGAAAATGTTGCCTACAGCTGGTCTTAATATCCCACATCCTCATAGGGCTGAAGAACCACCTAAACCACCTACTCCTAAGGTGGTAGGTCAATTTGAAGTTGGAGAGTCATCTAAAGCTAAGGATTTTGTTCATCCCACTTCACTTCAGCCACAATATGGGGTGATGCTTGGGAGTGTATACTTCGTTTCCACACCTCGTACGCCTTATTTGGACCAATATATCAAAAGTTATGGCAGTTTTAGTGAATCAGCCCTGTTTGGACAGCAGCCAGTTTTCTCACAGTTTGGCATGCAAAAGGTCTTCTTTTCATGGACAGTGCTTTCTTATCATTTGGAAGATGAATGGGCATGATTACTATCACTCTTGACTTGGATATAGGCCATTACTTCTTGGTTTTGAGGACAAAACCATCTTCAGGAAGGGATGGTTTGTCATGAAGGAAAAATACAACATTAATATTTGCACCTTGGATTAATTCCAGCCTTTGTAAATTTAGCTTTAGCCTATGTGTACATGTGTGAACAGCCCTTAAGTTTGGAAGAGGGTTAGAATAAAAGGGACTAGAGGCCAAAGGCAAGACATCTTTTGATCATTCAATAATATTGGCTTTACCATTTTCTTGGAGTTAGCTTCTTTCTAGCCTATGAAGCACTCAGCCATGGCCGTCATGTATTCTTGAATCCCCAACCATTAATACATGATGAGGATGTCTTGGTGCAATAGATTTGTTAATTCTTTGTTGTAGCTTAGTTAATTTTCAATTTCAGTTAGATTTCATTCCATGGTTGATTGCTTTCATTACATTGGTATCAGAGCCATAGCTTAGATCCTTTTCAAGTACTAGATTCAGTTTCCTAGGCTAGAGAGAGCAAACCATAGTTAAAAATTTGAGTGACAGGACTTGACAGGACATGGAGGATTCAAACCGGAGTTACATGTGAAAGTCTACTACAAACAGAGATGAAGATGGTGATTCTTGGCATTAATAATGGAAGAAATGGAGGGCTCCAACCAAAATAGCAGGACGTGATCAAGATTTGAGCCAAAAATTGGGGTAAGTGTACAAACTAATGGATTACAGGACACTTTAACTGTGGTTACTTTTGAGAAGGAAGGGTTTCTTCTTCCCTTTCCTCATTCCTTCAAGCTGCCATACAAACTGCCATGGACATTTCTTCTCAGATCTTCTTCCCATGACTTCTAATCCTCAAATGGCTTATGCAAGAGTGTAGTATGGGTCTTAAGCTACCTATGGATTACCTACATGCCTCATGACTACCACGTTTTCATCACGTGATGCAAGAGTATGTACAGCAACAGTTTGCGCTGTTTTTACAGCCCCCTCCCCTTCGTGATCAGCAAACGTGAACTAATCTGAGCTTGTACTCTTCATGAGAGGATCAAATGGAGTGCAACTATGAGTCTACATCATCTTCTACTTGATCTTTCACTCCTTTTGGAAGATGGGAGCTTTCTCAAACCTGGGTATGGAGTTTTATGACAGTTTTGGACAGCACTCAAATTTCTCAGATTTCTTCATCAAGATCAAAGGGCATTTGCTCTATTATACTCCCTGAGGCTTCTACATACATCCTAGTACCAACATTGATTGATCTTGAAGCTTGAAGCTTTGATGGAGCTTGGATATGGAGATTGCAAACTCTATGTATAACAGTTTGGGACAGCATTAAAGATTCCTGAAATTTTTTAAGCAATTCATGGGGCTTTTGTGGGCAAAGCATCTCTGAAGCTTCTTCAACCATTTCCCCTCAAGAATCCATCAACATTGGAACGACATTGAAGAGATTGAAGCCAATGGAGGTCTAGGTGTTCAATGTACAGCATGAAGCTTTTATGCCATTAAATTTTGGCATTCCCTCTCAAATTTCGGGATCTCTTGGACACATTGAAGCCCTCTCTACTACTTATTGCAACCTACTTCAAGTAGAGAAGGTAATCGGTCTTCATCAACCCTCATTTGGAGCATTCATGGAGTCATGGAGCTTTCATGGAATTCATGAAGCTGAAGTTTATCAAGGAAGGGATTATTCTTGAATATTGAAGATCTCTTGGACTGATTTTAGAAGGATTATCAAGCTCAACTCACCTATGTCAAGCATTATGGATTGAAGGCCTTTCCATCAACAATGCTCTTCTCCAATCAATTAAATGAGGTACTCTAATCACTCTTAATTTCTCTTTACATCCAATTGCTGATCTTATTTCCAATTGCTGAAGAGAAATAAGAGGATTAAATGAAGCTTTCATTCATAGCCTAATGCATTACATGGAGCCTATAGGTTATCTCAGTCATTGTCTTTACTAAACCTCTTCAATTTACTGAAATGGCCATCTCTAAATGTCTCAAACTCTTCCATAATGAATGAGCATTACCCATCTACTTTCATTCACTGAAATCAGTAATTTCTTGAGCTTCATTACTCAATCTTTATTGCCTAACCCTGACATGAAATTGATTGCCTATTTTGCCTCTTGATCATAAGAAAATCATTACCCAATTGGTAAGTGAGAAAAGCTTTGTAAGCAGTGAGTCACTACTGAGGTAAATACCTCTCCATTTCTCATTTACATTTCAGCCTTTTCAATTCCAATCTTGCATATCATGAAAAGGGCAAATGAAAGGCAATTGTATTTCCTTCCTATTCCATGCATATCATACTGATTTTTAGAGCTAGAATTCACTTGCCATGTACTTGCCCACGAGGAAAAGTGGATGCCGGGCGAGTCGATAGGACAAAAGAGAGGTGACCCTCCCCTACCGACGAGGACCCTGAAGGGGAGCGCAACCCGGCCCGAGAGGGAACTTTGCAAACCCCTCGGGTCTCAGATCCCACGTATTTTCAAGTTTAGGTGTAGGTACAAATCTCAAAGGCACTTGAAATCAGCCTACAGCATGAGTTATGGGCAGTGAGTTCTTGAGATATTGGCAAATGTATGAAGACATGTGGCTACAGTAAAATGTATGCATCCTATGGTAAAGACACTATGGTTCAGCATTAAAGTTTGGAACAGAGTATGTATACATACCCTCATTAAAGATTGCAGTCTACATTGAGTTAGACAGCCATTTTACTGGTCACAGATGTCATTTTCAGTATGGGCAGACGTATGAGACTCTCCTACAGGGTTATGAAGTTGGTACATGCTTGGTATTGATGGTACAAGCCATTAATTGACTAGAACAGGGTATTCACTGCCTGCAGGAATTTTCAGACAGCAACAGAAAATCCCTTACAGAAATTTTTGTACTCATCCAATTTCTGCACTTGATAGATCATTGGATAGAGGGCTCTTCAAGCTTTGAACAGAGCCAGAGACCTCGTAATTTGGAGCTCTAGAAGTAAAGATAATCAAGTTTTTCTACTACAGGAAATTCAGGACAGAAATCAACCCATGGCTAGGAATAAGAAGAGAGACCCTGTTTTGGATACTATCAATGAAGAATTGAAGGAATATCAACAGGAAAGGGATGAACATCAACAGGAAAGGGGTGAACATGACACTTCTCAAGATGCCATTTACCGAATGCATTATGAGAACGATGAGGTCGATGCAAGTTCCACCCACTCCCCTACCAATCAACCCATAGAGACGTCTCATATCTCAATGAATTCAAACAGTTTTCAACAATTGTCAAATGACATAAAGGATATGAAATCAGGTTTCGAAGGTATGAGGTTGGGTATTGACAAGCTTGTAGCACTTCTTGGTGAGAAAATGTTGCCTACAGCTGGTCTTAATATCCCACATCCTCATAGGGCTGAAGAACCACCTAAACCACCTACTCCTAAGGTGGTAGGTCAATTTGAAGTTGGAGAGTCATCTAAAGCTAAGGATTTTGTTCATCCCACTTCACTTCAGCCACAATATGGGGTGATGCTTGGGAGTGTATACTTCGTTTCCACACCTCGTACGCCTTATTTGGACCAATATATCAAAAGTTATGGCAGTTTTAGTGAATCAGCCCTGTTTGGACAGCAGCCAGTTTTCTCACAGTTTGGCATGCAAAAGGTCTTCTTTTCATGGACAGTGCTTTCTTATCATTTGGAAGATGAATGGGCATGATTACTATCACTCTTGACTTGGATATAGGCCATTACTTCTTGGTTTTGAGGACAAAACCATCTTCAGGAAGGGATGGTTTGTCATGAAGGAAAAATACAACATTAATATTTGCACCTTGGATTAATTCCAGCCTTTGTAAATTTAGCTTTAGCCTATGTGTACATGTGTGAACAGCCCTTAAGTTTGGAAGAGGGTTAGAATAAAAGGGACTAGAGGCCAAAGGCAAGACATCTTTTGATCATTCAATAATATTGGCTTTACCATTTTCTTGGAGTTAGCTTCTTTCTAGCCTATGAAGCACTCAGCCATGGCCGTCATGTATTCTTGAATCCCCAACCATTAATACATGATGAGGATGTCTTGGTGCAATAGATTTGTTAATTCTTTGTTGTAGCTTAGTTAATTTTCAATTTCAGTTAGATTTCATTCCATGGTTGATTGCTTTCATTACATTGGTATCAGAGCCATAGCTTAGATCCTTTTCAAGTACTAGATTCAGTTTCCTAGGCTAGAGAGAGCAAACCATAGTTAAAAATTTGAGTGACAGGACTTGACAGGACATGGAGGATTCAAACCGGAGTTACATGTGAAAGTCTACTACAAACAGAGATGAAGATGGTGATTCTTGGCATTAATAATGGAAGAAATGGAGGGCTCCAACCAAAATAGCAGGACGTGATCAAGATTTGAGCCAAAAATTGGGGTAAGTGTACAAACTAATGGATTACAGGACACTTTAACTGTGGTTACTTTTGAGAAGGAAGGGTTTCTTCTTCCCTTTCCTCATTCCTTCAAGCTGCCATACAAACTGCCATGGACATTTCTTCTCAGATCTTCTTCCCATGACTTCTAATCCTCAAATGGCTTATGCAAGAGTGTAGTATGGGTCTTAAGCTACCTATGGATTACCTACATGCCTCATGACTACCACGTTTTCATCACGTGATGCAAGAGTATGTACAGCAACAGTTTGCGCTGTTTTTACAGCCCCCTCCCCTTCGTGATCAGCAAACGTGAACTAATCTGAGCTTGTACTCTTCATGAGAGGATCAAATGGAGTGCAACTATGAGTCTACATCATCTTCTACTTGATCTTTCACTCCTTTTGGAAGATGGGAGCTTTCTCAAACCTGGGTATGGAGTTTTATGACAGTTTTGGACAGCACTCAAATTTCTCAGATTTCTTCATCAAGATCAAAGGGCATTTGCTCTATTATACTCCCTGAGGCTTCTACATACATCCTAGTACCAACATTGATTGATCTTGAAGCTTGAAGCTTTGATGGAGCTTGGATATGGAGATTGCAAACTCTATGTATAACAGTTTGGGACAGCATTAAAGATTCCTGAAATTTTTTAAGCAATTCATGGGGCTTTTGTGGGCAAAGCATCTCTGAAGCTTCTTCAACCATTTCCCCTCAAGAATCCATCAACATTGGAACGACATTGAAGAGATTGAAGCCAATGGAGGTCTAGGTGTTCAATGTACAGCATGAAGCTTTTATGCCATTAAATTTTGGCATTCCCTCTCAAATTTCGGGATCTCTTGGACACATTGAAGCCCTCTCTACTACTTATTGCAACCTACTTCAAGTAGAGAAGGTAATCGGTCTTCATCAACCCTCATTTGGAGCATTCATGGAGTCATGGAGCTTTCATGGAATTCATGAAGCTGAAGCTTATCAAGGAAGGGATTATTCTTGAATATTGAAGATCTCTTGGACTGATTTTAGAAGGATTATCAAGCTCAACTCACCTATGTCAAGCATTATGGATTGAAGGCCTTTCCATCAACAATGCTCTTCTCCAATCAATTAAATGAGGTACTCTAATCACTCTTAATTTCTCTTTACATCCAATTGCTGATCTTATTTCCAATTGCTGAAGAGAAATAAGAGGATTAAATGAAGCTTTCATTCATAGCCTAATGCATTACATGGAGCCTATAGGTTATCTCAGTCATTGTCTTTACTAAACCTCTTCAATTTACTGAAATGGCCATCTCTAAATGTCTCAAACTCTTCCATAATGAATGAGCATTACCCATCTACTTTCATTCACTGAAATCAGTAATTTCTTGAGCTTCATTACTCAATCTTTATTGCCTAACCCTGACATGAAATTGATTGCCTATTTTGCCTCTTGATCATAAGAAAATCATTACCCAATTGGTAAGTGAGAAAAGCTTTGTAAGCAGTGAGTCACTACTGAGGTAAATACCTCTCCATTTCTCATTTACATTTCAGCCTTTTCAATTCCAATCTTGCATATCATGAAAAGGGCAAATGAAAGGCAATTGTATTTCCTTCCTATTCCATGCATATCATACTGATTTTTAGAGCTAGAATTCACTTGCCATGTACTTGCCCACGAGGAAAAGTGGATGCCGGGCGAGTCGATAGGACAAAAGAGAGGTGACCCTCCCCTACCGACGAGGACCCTGAAGGGGAGCGCAACCCGGCCCGAGAGGGAACTTTGCAAACCCCTCGGGTCTCAGATCCCACGTATTTTCAAGTTTAGGTGTAGGTACAAATCTCAAAGGCACTTGAAATCAGCCTACAGCATGAGTTATGGGCAGTGAGTTCTTGAGATATTGGCAAATGTATGAAGACATGTGGCTACAGTAAAATGTATGCATCCTATGGTAAAGACACTATGGTTCAGCATTAAAGTTTGGAACAGAGTATGTATACATACCCTCATTAAAGATTGCAGTCTACATTGAGTTAGACAGCCATTTTACTGGTCACAGATGTCATTTTCAGTATGGGCAGACGTATGAGACTCTCCTACAGGGTTATGAAGTTGGTACATGCTTGGTATTGATGGTACAAGCCATTAATTGACTAGAACAGGGTATTCACTGCCTGCAGGAATTTTCAGACAGCAACAGAAAATCCCTTACAGAAATTTTTGTACTCATCCAATTTCTGCACTTGATAGATCATTGGATAGAGGGCTCTTCAAGCTTTGAACAGAGCCAGAGACCTCGTAATTTGGAGCTCTAGAAGTAAAGATAATCAAGTTTTTCTACTACAGGAAATTCAGGACAGAAATCAACCCATGGCTAGGAATAAGAAGAGAGACCCTGTTTTGGATACTATCAATGAAGAATTGAAGGAATATCAACAGGAAAGGGATGAACATCAACAGGAAAGGGGTGAACATGACACTTCTCAAGATGCCATTTACCGAATGCATTATGAGAACGATGAGGTCGATGCAAGTTCCACCCACTCCCCTACCAATCAACCCATAGAGACGTCTCATATCTCAATGAATTCAAACAGTTTTCAACAATTGTCAAATGACATAAAGGATATGAAATCAGGTTTCGAAGGTATGAGGTTGGGTATTGACAAGCTTGTAGCACTTCTTGGTGAGAAAATGTTGCCTACAGCTGGTCTTAATATCCCACATCCTCATAGGGCTGAAGAACCACCTAAACCACCTACTCCTAAGGTGGTAGGTCAATTTGAAGTTGGAGAGTCATCTAAAGCTAAGGATTTTGTTCATCCCACTTCACTTCAGCCACAATATGGGGTGATGCTTGGGAGTGTATACTTCGTTTCCACACCTCGTACGCCTTATTTGGACCAATATATCAAAAGTTATGGCAGTTTTAGTGAATCAGCCCTGTTTGGACAGCAGCCAGTTTTCTCACAGTTTGGCATGCAAAAGGTCTTCTTTTCATGGACAGTGCTTTCTTATCATTTGGAAGATGAATGGGCATGATTACTATCACTCTTGACTTGGATATAGGCCATTACTTCTTGGTTTTGAGGACAAAACCATCTTCAGGAAGGGATGGTTTGTCATGAAGGAAAAATACAACATTAATATTTGCACCTTGGATTAATTCCAGCCTTTGTAAATTTAGCTTTAGCCTATGTGTACATGTGTGAACAGCCCTTAAGTTTGGAAGAGGGTTAGAATAAAAGGGACTAGAGGCCAAAGGCAAGACATCTTTTGATCATTCAATAATATTGGCTTTACCATTTTCTTGGAGTTAGCTTCTTTCTAGCCTATGAAGCACTCAGCCATGGCCGTCATGTATTCTTGAATCCCCAACCATTAATACATGATGAGGATGTCTTGGTGCAATAGATTTGTTAATTCTTTGTTGTAGCTTAGTTAATTTTCAATTTCAGTTAGATTTCATTCCATGGTTGATTGCTTTCATTACATTGGTATCAGAGCCATAGCTTAGATCCTTGCAGAAGTCATTTTCAAGTACTAGATTCAGTTTCCTAGGCTAGAGAGAGCAAACCATAGTTAAAAATTTGAGTGACAGGACTTGACAGGACATGGAGGATTCAAACCGGAGTTACATGTGAAAGTCTGCTACAAACAGAGATGAAGATGGTGATTCTTGGCATTAATAATGGAAGAAATGGAGGGCTCCAACCAAAATAGCAGGACGTGATCAAGATTTGAGCCAAAAATTGGGGTAAGTGTACAAACTAATGGATTACAGGACACTTTAACTGTGGTTACTTTTGAGAAGGAAGGGTTTCTTCTTCCCTTTCCTCATTCCTTCAAGCTGCCATACAAACTGCCATGGACATTTCTTCTCAGATCTTCTTCCCATGACTTCTAATCCTCAAATGGCTTATGCAAGAGTGTAGTATGGGTCTTAAGCTACCTATGGATTACCTACATGCCTCATGACTACCACGTTTTCATCACGTGATGCAAGAGTATGTACAGCAACAGTTTGCGCTGTTTTTACAGCCCCCTCCCCTTCGTGATCAGCAAACGTGAACTAATCTGAGCTTGTACTCTTCATGAGAGGATCAAATGGAGTGCAACTATGAGTCTACATCATCTTCTACTTGATCTTTCACTCCTTTTGGAAGATGGGAGCTTTCTCAAACCTGGGTATGGAGTTTTATGACAGTTTTGGACAGCACTCAAATTTCTCAGATTTCTTCATCAAGATCAAAGGGCATTTGCTCTATTATACTCCCTGAGGCTTCTACATACATCCTAGTACCAACATTGATTGATCTTGAAGCTTGAAGCTTTGATGGAGCTTGGATATGGAGATTGCAAACTCTATGTATAACAGTTTGGGACAGCATTAAAGATTCCTGAAATTTTTTAAGCAATTCATGGGGCTTTTGTGGGCAAAGCATCTCTGAAGCTTCTTCAACCATTTCCCCTCAAGAATCCATCAACATTGGAACGACATTGAAGAGATTGAAGCCAATGGAGGTCTAGGTGTTCAATGTACAGCATGAAGCTTTTATGCCATTAAATTTTGGCATTCCCTCTCAAATTTCGGGATCTCTTGGACACATTGAAGCCCTCTCTACTACTTATTGCAACCTACTTCAAGTAGAGAAGGTAATCGGTCTTCATCAACCCTCATTTGGAGCATTCATGGAGTCATGGAGCTTTCATGGAATTCATGAAGCTGAAGCTTATCAAGGAAGGGATTATTCTTGAATATTGAAGATCTCTTGGACTGATTTTAGAAGGATTATCAAGCTCAACTCACCTATGTCAAGCATTATGGATTGAAGGCCTTTCCATCAACAATGCTCTTCTCCAATCAATTAAATGAGGTACTCTAATCACTCTTAATTTCTCTTTACATCCAATTGCTGATCTTATTTCCAATTGCTGAAGAGAAATAAGAGGATTAAATGAAGCTTTCATTCATAGCCTAATGCATTACATGGAGCCTATAGGTTATCTCAGTCATTGTCTTTACTAAACCTCTTCAATTTACTGAAATGGCCATCTCTAAATGTCTCAAACTCTTCCATAATGAATGAGCATTACCCATCTACTTTCATTCACTGAAATCAGTAATTTCTTGAGCTTCATTACTCAATCTTTATTGCCTAACCCTGACATGAAATTGATTGCCTATTTTGCCTCTTGATCATAAGAAAATCATTACCCAATTGGTAAGTGAGAAAAGCTTTGTAAGCAGTGAGTCACTACTGAGGTAAATACCTCTCCATTTCTCATTTACATTTCAGCCTTTTCAATTCCAATCTTGCATATCATGAAAAGGGCAAATGAAAGGCAATTGTATTTCCTTCCTATTCCATGCATATCATACTGATTTTTAGAGCTAGAATTCACTTGCCATGTACTTGCCCACGAGGAAAAGTGGATGCCGGGCGAGTCGATAGGACAAAAGAGAGGTGACCCTCCCCTACCGACGAGGACCCTGAAGGGGAGCGCAACCCGGCCCGAGAGGGAACTTTGCAAACCCCTCGGGTCTCAGATCCCACGTATTTTCAAGTTTAGGTGTAGGTACAAATCTCAAAGGCACTTGAAATCAGCCTACAGCATGAGTTATGGGCAGTGAGTTCTTGAGATATTGGCAAATGTATGAAGACATGTGGCTACAGTAAAATGTATGCATCCTATGGTAAAGACACTATGGTTCAGCATTAAAGTTTGGAACAGAGTATGTATACATACCCTCATTAAAGATTGCAGTCTACATTGAGTTAGACAGCCATTTTACTGGTCACAGATGTCATTTTCAGTATGGGCAGACGTATGAGACTCTCCTACAGGGTTATGAAGTTGGTACATGCTTGGTATTGATGGTACAAGCCATTAATTGACTAGAACAGGGTATTCACTGCCTGCAGGAATTTTCAGACAGCAACAGAAAATCCCTTACAGAAATTTTTGTACTCATCCAATTTCTGCACTTGATAGATCATTGGATAGAGGGCTCTTCAAGCTTTGAACAGAGCCAGAGACCTCGTAATTTGGAGCTCTAGAAGTAAAGATAATCAAGTTTTTCTACTACAGGAAATTCAGGACAGAAATCAACCCATGGCTAGGAATAAGAAGAGAGACCCTGTTTTGGATACTATCAATGAAGAATTGAAGGAATATCAACAGGAAAGGGATGAACATCAACAGGAAAGGGGTGAACATGACACTTCTCAAGATGCCATTTACCGAATGCATTATGAGAACGATGAGGTCGATGCAAGTTCCACCCACTCCCCTACCAATCAACCCATAGAGACGTCTCATATCTCAATGAATTCAAACAGTTTTCAACAATTGTCAAATGACATAAAGGATATGAAATCAGGTTTCGAAGGTATGAGGTTGGGTATTGACAAGCTTGTAGCACTTCTTGGTGAGAAAATGTTGCCTACAGCTGGTCTTAATATCCCACATCCTCATAGGGCTGAAGAACCACCTAAACCACCTACTCCTAAGGTGGTAGGTCCATTTGAAGTTGGAGAGTCATCTAAAGCTAAGGATTTTGTTCATCCCACTTCACTTCAGCCACAATATGGGGTGATGCTTGGGAGTGTATACTTCGTTTCCACACCTCGTACGCCTTATTTGGACCAATATATCAAAAGTTATGGCAGTTTTAGTGAATCAGCCCTGTTTGGACAGCAGCCAGTTTTCTCACAGTTTGGCATGCAAAAGGTCTTCTTTTCATGGACAGTGCTTTCTTATCATTTGGAAGATGAATGGGCATGATTACTATCACTCTTGACTTGGATATAGGCCATTACTTCTTGGTTTTGAGGACAAAACCATCTTCAGGAAGGGATGGTTTGTCATGAAGGAAAAATACAACATTAATATTTGCACCTTGGATTAATTCCAGCCTTTGTAAATTTAGCTTTAGCCTATGTGTACATGTGTGAACAGCCCTTAAGTTTGGAAGAGGGTTAGAATAAAAGGGACTAGAGGCCAAAGGCAAGACATCTTTTGATCATTCAATAATATTGGCTTTACCATTTTCTTGGAGTTAGCTTCTTTCTAGCCTATGAAGCACTCAGCCATGGCCGTCATGTATTCTTGAATCCCCAACCATTAATACATGATGAGGATGTCTTGGTGCAATAGATTTGTTAATTCTTTGTTGTAGCTTAGTTAATTTTCAATTTCAGTTAGATTTCATTCCATGGTTGATTGCTTTCATTACATTGGTATCAGAGCCATAGCTTAGATCCTTGCAGAAGTCATTTTCAAGTACTAGATTCAGTTTCCTAGGCTAGAGAGAGCAAACCATAGTTAAAAATTTGAGTGACAGGACTTGACAGGACATGGAGGATTCAAACCGGAGTTACATGTGAAAGTCTGCTACAAACAGAGATGAAGATGGTGATTCTTGGCATTAATAATGGAAGAAATGGAGGGCTCCAACCAAAATAGCAGGACGTGATCAAGATTTGAGCCAAAAATTGGGGTAAGTGTACAAACTAATGGATTACAGGACACTTTAACTGTGGTTACTTTTGAGAAGGAAGGGTTTCTTCTTCCCTTTCCTCATTCCTTCAAGCTGCCATACAAACTGCCATGGACATTTCTTCTCAGATCTTCTTCCCATGACTTCTAATCCTCAAATGGCTTATGCAAGAGTGTAGTATGGGTCTTAAGCTACCTATGGATTACCTACATGCCTCATGACTACCACGTTTTCATCACGTGATGCAAGAGTATGTACAGCAACAGTTTGCGCTGTTTTTACAGCCCCCTCCCCTTCGTGATCAGCAAACGTGAACTAATCTGAGCTTGTACTCTTCATGAGAGGATCAAATGGAGTGCAACTATGAGTCTACATCATCTTCTACTTGATCTTTCACTCCTTTTGGAAGATGGGAGCTTTCTCAAACCTGGGTATGGAGTTTTATGACAGTTTTGGACAGCACTCAAATTTCTCAGATTTCTTCATCAAGATCAAAGGGCATTTGCTCTATTATACTCCCTGAGGCTTCTACATACATCCTAGTACCAACATTGATTGATCTTGAAGCTTGAAGCTTTGATGGAGCTTGGATATGGAGATTGCAAACTCTATGTATAACAGTTTGGGACAGCATTAAAGATTCCTGAAATTTTTTAAGCAATTCATGGGGCTTTTGTGGGCAAAGCATCTCTGAAGCTTCTTCAACCATTTCCCCTCAAGAATCCATCAACATTGGAACGACATTGAAGAGATTGAAGCCAATGGAGGTCTAGGTGTTCAATGTACAGCATGAAGCTTTTATGCCATTAAATTTTGGCATTCCCTCTCAAATTTCGGGATCTCTTGGACACATTGAAGCCCTCTCTACTACTTATTGCAACCTACTTCAAGTAGAGAAGGTAATCGGTCTTCATCAACCCTCATTTGGAGCATTCATGGAGTCATGGAGCTTTCATGGAATTCATGAAGCTGAAGCTTATCAAGGAAGGGATTATTCTTGAATATTGAAGATCTCTTGGACTGATTTTAGAAGGATTATCAAGCTCAACTCACCTATGTCAAGCATTATGGATTGAAGGCCTTTCCATCAACAATGCTCTTCTCCAATCAATTAAATGAGGTACTCTAATCACTCTTAATTTCTCTTTACATCCAATTGCTGATCTTATTTCCAATTGCTGAAGAGAAATAAGAGGATTAAATGAAGCTTTCATTCATAGCCTAATGCATTACATGGAGCCTATAGGTTATCTCAGTCATTGTCTTTACTAAACCTCTTCAATTTACTGAAATGGCCATCTCTAAATGTCTCAAACTCTTCCATAATGAATGAGCATTACCCATCTACTTTCATTCACTGAAATCAGTAATTTCTTGAGCTTCATTACTCAATCTTTATTGCCTAACCCTGACATGAAATTGATTGCCTATTTTGCCTCTTGATCATAAGAAAATCATTACCCAATTGGTAAGTGAGAAAAGCTTTGTAAGCAGTGAGTCACTACTGAGGTAAATACCTCTCCATTTCTCATTTACATTTCAGCCTTTTCAATTCCAATCTTGCATATCATGAAAAGGGCAAATGAAAGGCAATTGTATTTCCTTCCTATTCCATGCATATCATACTGATTTTTAGAGCTAGAATTCACTTGCCATGTACTTGCCCACGAGGAAAAGTGGATGCCGGGCGAGTCGATAGGACAAAAGAGAGGTGACCCTCCCCTACCGACGAGGACCCTGAAGGGGAGCGCAACCCGGCCCGAGAGGGAACTTTGCAAACCCCTCGGGTCTCAGATCCCACGTATTTTCAAGTTTAGGTGTAGGTACAAATCTCAAAGGCACTTGAAATCAGCCTACAGCATGAGTTATGGGCAGTGAGTTCTTGAGATATTGGCAAATGTATGAAGACATGTGGCTACAGTAAAATGTATGCATCCTATGGTAAAGACACTATGGTTCAGCATTAAAGTTTGGAACAGAGTATGTATACATACCCTCATTAAAGATTGCAGTCTACATTGAGTTAGACAGCCATTTTACTGGTCACAGATGTCATTTTCAGTATGGGCAGACGTATGAGACTCTCCTACAGGGTTATGAAGTTGGTACATGCTTGGTATTGATGGTACAAGCCATTAATTGACTAGAACAGGGTATTCACTGCCTGCAGGAATTTTCAGACAGCAACAGAAAATCCCTTACAGAAATTTTTGTACTCATCCAATTTCTGCACTTGATAGATCATTGGATAGAGGGCTCTTCAAGCTTTGAACAGAGCCAGAGACCTCGTAATTTGGAGCTCTAGAAGTAAAGATAATCAAGTTTTTCTACTACAGGAAATTCAGGACAGAAATCAACCCATGGCTAGGAATAAGAAGAGAGACCCTGTTTTGGATACTATCAATGAAGAATTGAAGGAATATCAACAGGAAAGGGATGAACATCAACAGGAAAGGGGTGAACATGACACTTCTCAAGATGCCATTTACCGAATGCATTATGAGAACGATGAGGTCGATGCAAGTTCCACCCACTCCCCTACCAATCAACCCATAGAGACGTCTCATATCTCAATGAATTCAAACAGTTTTCAACAATTGTCAAATGACATAAAGGATATGAAATCAGGTTTCGAAGGTATGAGGTTGGGTATTGACAAGCTTGTAGCACTTCTTGGTGAGAAAATGTTGCCTACAGCTGGTCTTAATATCCCACATCCTCATAGGGCTGAAGAACCACCTAAACCACCTACTCCTAAGGTGGTAGGTCAATTTGAAGTTGGAGAGTCATCTAAAGCTAAGGATTTTGTTCATCCCACTTCACTTCAGCCACAATATGGGGTGATGCTTGGGAGTGTATACTTCGTTTCCACACCTCGTACGCCTTATTTGGACCAATATATCAAAAGTTATGGCAGTTTTAGTGAATCAGCCCTGTTTGGACAGCAGCCAGTTTTCTCACAGTTTGGCATGCAAAAGGTCTTCTTTTCATGGACAGTGCTTTCTTATCATTTGGAAGATGAATGGGCATGATTACTATCACTCTTGACTTGGATATAGGCCATTACTTCTTGGTTTTGAGGACAAAACCATCTTCAGGAAGGGATGGTTTGTCATGAAGGAAAAATACAACATTAATATTTGCACCTTGGATTAATTCCAGCCTTTGTAAATTTAGCTTTAGCCTATGTGTACATGTGTGAACAGCCCTTAAGTTTGGAAGAGGGTTAGAATAAAAGGGACTAGAGGCCAAAGGCAAGACATCTTTTGATCATTCAATAATATTGGCTTTACCATTTTCTTGGAGTTAGCTTCTTTCTAGCCTATGAAGCACTCAGCCATGGCCGTCATGTATTCTTGAATCCCCAACCATTAATACATGATGAGGATGTCTTGGTGCAATAGATTTGTTAATTCTTTGTTGTAGCTTAGTTAATTTTCAATTTCAGTTAGATTTCATTCCATGGTTGATTGCTTTCATTACATTGGTATCAGAGCCATAGCTTAGATCCTTGCAGAAGTCATTTTCAAGTACTAGATTCAGTTTCCTAGGCTAGAGAGAGCAAACCATAGTTAAAAATTTGAGTGACAGGACTTGACAGGACATGGAGGATTCAAACCGGAGTTACATGTGAAAGTCTGCTACAAACAGAGATGAAGATGGTGATTCTTGGCATTAATAATGGAAGAAATGGAGGGCTCCAACCAAAATAGCAGGACGTGATCAAGATTTGAGCCAAAAATTGGGGTAAGTGTACAAACTAATGGATTACAGGACACTTTAACTGTGGTTACTTTTGAGAAGGAAGGGTTTCTTCTTCCCTTTCCTCATTCCTTCAAGCTGCCATACAAACTGCCATGGACATTTCTTCTCAGATCTTCTTCCCATGACTTCTAATCCTCAAATGGCTTATGCAAGAGTGTAGTATGGGTCTTAAGCTACCTATGGATTACCTACATGCCTCATGACTACCACGTTTTCATCACGTGATGCAAGAGTATGTACAGCAACAGTTTGCGCTGTTTTTACAGCCCCCTCCCCTTCGTGATCAGCAAACGTGAACTAATCTGAGCTTGTACTCTTCATGAGAGGATCAAATGGAGTGCAACTATGAGTCTACATCATCTTCTACTTGATCTTTCACTCCTTTTGGAAGATGGGAGCTTTCTCAAACCTGGGTATGGAGTTTTATGACAGTTTTGGACAGCACTCAAATTTCTCAGATTTCTTCATCAAGATCAAAGGGCATTTGCTCTATTATACTCCCTGAGGCTTCTACATACATCCTAGTACCAACATTGATTGATCTTGAAGCTTGAAGCTTTGATGGAGCTTGGATATGGAGATTGCAAACTCTATGTATAACAGTTTGGGACAGCATTAAAGATTCCTGAAATTTTTTAAGCAATTCATGGGGCTTTTGTGGGCAAAGCATCTCTGAAGCTTCTTCAACCATTTCCCCTCAAGAATCCATCAACATTGGAACGACATTGAAGAGATTGAAGCCAATGGAGGTCTAGGTGTTCAATGTACAGCATGAAGCTTTTATGCCATTAAATTTTGGCATTCCCTCTCAAATTTCGGGATCTCTTGGACACATTGAAGCCCTCTCTACTACTTATTGCAACCTACTTCAAGTAGAGAAGGTAATCGGTCTTCATCAACCCTCATTTGGAGCATTCATGGAGTCATGGAGCTTTCATGGAATTCATGAAGCTGAAGCTTATCAAGGAAGGGATTATTCTTGAATATTGAAGATCTCTTGGACTGATTTTAGAAGGATTATCAAGCTCAACTCACCTATGTCAAGCATTATGGATTGAAGGCCTTTCCATCAACAATGCTCTTCTCCAATCAATTAAATGAGGTACTCTAATCACTCTTAATTTCTCTTTACATCCAATTGCTGATCTTATTTCCAATTGCTGAAGAGAAATAAGAGGATTAAATGAAGCTTTCATTCATAGCCTAATGCATTACATGGAGCCTATAGGTTATCTCAGTCATTGTCTTTACTAAACCTCTTCAATTTACTGAAATGGCCATCTCTAAATGTCTCAAACTCTTCCATAATGAATGAGCATTACCCATCTACTTTCATTCACTGAAATCAGTAATTTCTTGAGCTTCATTACTCAATCTTTATTGCCTAACCCTGACATGAAATTGATTGCCTATTTTGCCTCTTGATCATAAGAAAATCATTACCCAATTGGTAAGTGAGAAAAGCTTTGTAAGCAGTGAGTCACTACTGAGGTAAATACCTCTCCATTTCTCATTTACATTTCAGCCTTTTCAATTCCAATCTTGCATATCATGAAAAGGGCAAATGAAAGGCAATTGTATTTCCTTCCTATTCCATGCATATCATACTGATTTTTAGAGCTAGAATTCACTTGCCATGTACTTGCCCACGAGGAAAAGTGGATGCCGGGCGAGTCGATAGGACAAAAGAGAGGTGACCCTCCCCTACCGACGAGGACCCTGAAGGGGAGCGCAACCCGGCCCGAGAGGGAACTTTGCAAACCCCTCGGGTCTCAGATCCCACGTATTTTCAAGTTTAGGTGTAGGTACAAATCTCAAAGGCACTTGAAATCAGCCTACAGCATGAGTTATGGGCAGTGAGTTCTTGAGATATTGGCAAATGTATGAAGACATGTGGCTACAGTAAAATGTATGCATCCTATGGTAAAGACACTATGGTTCAGCATTAAAGTTTGGAACAGAGTATGTATACATACCCTCATTAAAGATTGCAGTCTACATTGAGTTAGACAGCCATTTTACTGGTCACAGATGTCATTTTCAGTATGGGCAGACGTATGAGACTCTCCTACAGGGTTATGAAGTTGGTACATGCTTGGTATTGATGGTACAAGCCATTAATTGACTAGAACAGGGTATTCACTGCCTGCAGGAATTTTCAGACAGCAACAGAAAATCCCTTACAGAAATTTTTGTACTCATCCAATTTCTGCACTTGATAGATCATTGGATAGAGGGCTCTTCAAGCTTTGAACAGAGCCAGAGACCTCGTAATTTGGAGCTCTAGAAGTAAAGATAATCAAGTTTTTCTACTACAGGAAATTCAGGACAGAAATCAACCCATGGCTAGGAATAAGAAGAGAGACCCTGTTTTGGATACTATCAATGAAGAATTGAAGGAATATCAACAGGAAAGGGATGAACATCAACAGGAAAGGGGTGAACATGACACTTCTCAAGATGCCATTTACCGAATGCATTATGAGAACGATGAGGTCGATGCAAGTTCCACCCACTCCCCTACCAATCAACCCATAGAGACGTCTCATATCTCAATGAATTCAAACAGTTTTCAACAATTGTCAAATGACATAAAGGATATGAAATCAGGTTTCGAAGGTATGAGGTTGGGTATTGACAAGCTTGTAGCACTTCTTGGTGAGAAAATGTTGCCTACAGCTGGTCTTAATATCCCACATCCTCATAGGGCTGAAGAACCACCTAAACCACCTACTCCTAAGGTGGTAGGTCCATTTGAAGTTGGAGAGTCATCTAAAGCTAAGGATTTTGTTCATCCCACTTCACTTCAGCCACAATATGGGGTGATGCTTGGGAGTGTATACTTCGTTTCCACACCTCGTACGCCTTATTTGGACCAATATATCAAAAGTTATGGCAGTTTTAGTGAATCAGCCCTGTTTGGACAGCAGCCAGTTTTCTCACAGTTTGGCATGCAAAAGGTCTTCTTTTCATGGACAGTGCTTTCTTATCATTTGGAAGATGAATGGGCATGATTACTATCACTCTTGACTTGGATATAGGCCATTACTTCTTGGTTTTGAGGACAAAACCATCTTCAGGAAGGGATGGTTTGTCATGAAGGAAAAATACAACATTAATATTTGCACCTTGGATTAATTCCAGCCTTTGTAAATTTAGCTTTAGCCTATGTGTACATGTGTGAACAGCCCTTAAGTTTGGAAGAGGGTTAGAATAAAAGGGACTAGAGGCCAAAGGCAAGACATCTTTTGATCATTCAATAATATTGGCTTTACCATTTTCTTGGAGTTAGCTTCTTTCTAGCCTATGAAGCACTCAGCCATGGCCGTCATGTATTCTTGAATCCCCAACCATTAATACATGATGAGGATGTCTTGGTGCAATAGATTTGTTAATTCTTTGTTGTAGCTTAGTTAATTTTCAATTTCAGTTAGATTTCATTCCATGGTTGATTGCTTTCATTACATTGGTATCAGAGCCATAGCTTAGATCCTTGCAGAAGTCATTTTCAAGTACTAGATTCAGTTTCCTAGGCTAGAGAGAGCAAACCATAGTTAAAAATTTGAGTGACAGGACTTGACAGGACATGGAGGATTCAAACCGGAGTTACATGTGAAAGTCTGCTACAAACAGAGATGAAGATGGTGATTCTTGGCATTAATAATGGAAGAAATGGAGGGCTCCAACCAAAATAGCAGGACGTGATCAAGATTTGAGCCAAAAATTGGGGTAAGTGTACAAACTAATGGATTACAGGACACTTTAACTGTGGTTACTTTTGAGAAGGAAGGGTTTCTTCTTCCCTTTCCTCATTCCTTCAAGCTGCCATACAAACTGCCATGGACATTTCTTCTCAGATCTTCTTCCCATGACTTCTAATCCTCAAATGGCTTATGCAAGAGTGTAGTATGGGTCTTAAGCTACCTATGGATTACCTACATGCCTCATGACTACCACGTTTTCATCACGTGATGCAAGAGTATGTACAGCAACAGTTTGCGCTGTTTTTACAGCCCCCTCCCCTTCGTGATCAGCAAACGTGAACTAATCTGAGCTTGTACTCTTCATGAGAGGATCAAATGGAGTGCAACTATGAGTCTACATCATCTTCTACTTGATCTTTCACTCCTTTTGGAAGATGGGAGCTTTCTCAAACCTGGGTATGGAGTTTTATGACAGTTTTGGACAGCACTCAAATTTCTCAGATTTCTTCATCAAGATCAAAGGGCATTTGCTCTATTATACTCCCTGAGGCTTCTACATACATCCTAGTACCAACATTGATTGATCTTGAAGCTTGAAGCTTTGATGGAGCTTGGATATGGAGATTGCAAACTCTATGTATAACAGTTTGGGACAGCATTAAAGATTCCTGAAATTTTTTAAGCAATTCATGGGGCTTTTGTGGGCAAAGCATCTCTGAAGCTTCTTCAACCATTTCCCCTCAAGAATCCATCAACATTGGAACGACATTGAAGAGATTGAAGCCAATGGAGGTCTAGGTGTTCAATGTACAGCATGAAGCTTTTATGCCATTAAATTTTGGCATTCCCTCTCAAATTTCGGGATCTCTTGGACACATTGAAGCCCTCTCTACTACTTATTGCAACCTACTTCAAGTAGAGAAGGTAATCGGTCTTCATCAACCCTCATTTGGAGCATTCATGGAGTCATGGAGCTTTCATGGAATTCATGAAGCTGAAGCTTATCAAGGAAGGGATTATTCTTGAATATTGAAGATCTCTTGGACTGATTTTAGAAGGATTATCAAGCTCAACTCACCTATGTCAAGCATTATGGATTGAAGGCCTTTCCATCAACAATGCTCTTCTCCAATCAATTAAATGAGGTACTCTAATCACTCTTAATTTCTCTTTACATCCAATTGCTGATCTTATTTCCAATTGCTGAAGAGAAATAAGAGGATTAAATGAAGCTTTCATTCATAGCCTAATGCATTACATGGAGCCTATAGGTTATCTCAGTCATTGTCTTTACTAAACCTCTTCAATTTACTGAAATGGCCATCTCTAAATGTCTCAAACTCTTCCATAATGAATGAGCATTACCCATCTACTTTCATTCACTGAAATCAGTAATTTCTTGAGCTTCATTACTCAATCTTTATTGCCTAACCCTGACATGAAATTGATTGCCTATTTTGCCTCTTGATCATAAGAAAATCATTACCCAATTGGTAAGTGAGAAAAGCTTTGTAAGCAGTGAGTCACTACTGAGGTAAATACCTCTCCATTTCTCATTTACATTTCAGCCTTTTCAATTCCAATCTTGCATATCATGAAAAGGGCAAATGAAAGGCAATTGTATTTCCTTCCTATTCCATGCATATCATACTGATTTTTAGAGCTAGAATTCACTTGCCATGTACTTGCCCACGAGGAAAAGTGGATGCCGGGCGAGTCGATAGGACAAAAGAGAGGTGACCCTCCCCTACCGACGAGGACCCTGAAGGGGAGCGCAACCCGGCCCGAGAGGGAACTTTGCAAACCCCTCGGGTCTCAGATCCCACGTATTTTCAAGTTTAGGTGTAGGTACAAATCTCAAAGGCACTTGAAATCAGCCTACAGCATGAGTTATGGGCAGTGAGTTCTTGAGATATTGGCAAATGTATGAAGACATGTGGCTACAGTAAAATGTATGCATCCTATGGTAAAGACACTATGGTTCAGCATTAAAGTTTGGAACAGAGTATGTATACATACCCTCATTAAAGATTGCAGTCTACATTGAGTTAGACAGCCATTTTACTGGTCACAGATGTCATTTTCAGTATGGGCAGACGTATGAGACTCTCCTACAGGGTTATGAAGTTGGTACATGCTTGGTATTGATGGTACAAGCCATTAATTGACTAGAACAGGGTATTCACTGCCTGCAGGAATTTTCAGACAGCAACAGAAAATCCCTTACAGAAATTTTTGTACTCATCCAATTTCTGCACTTGATAGATCATTGGATAGAGGGCTCTTCAAGCTTTGAACAGAGCCAGAGACCTCGTAATTTGGAGCTCTAGAAGTAAAGATAATCAAGTTTTTCTACTACAGGAAATTCAGGACAGAAATCAACCCATGGCTAGGAATAAGAAGAGAGACCCTGTTTTGGATACTATCAATGAAGAATTGAAGGAATATCAACAGGAAAGGGATGAACATCAACAGGAAAGGGGTGAACATGACACTTCTCAAGATGCCATTTACCGAATGCATTATGAGAACGATGAGGTCGATGCAAGTTCCACCCACTCCCCTACCAATCAACCCATAGAGACGTCTCATATCTCAATGAATTCAAACAGTTTTCAACAATTGTCAAATGACATAAAGGATATGAAATCAGGTTTCGAAGGTATGAGGTTGGGTATTGACAAGCTTGTAGCACTTCTTGGTGAGAAAATGTTGCCTACAGCTGGTCTTAATATCCCACATCCTCATAGGGCTGAAGAACCACCTAAACCACCTACTCCTAAGGTGGTAGGTCCATTTGAAGTTGGAGAGTCATCTAAAGCTAAGGATTTTGTTCATCCCACTTCACTTCAGCCACAATATGGGGTGATGCTTGGGAGTGTATACTTCGTTTCCACACCTCGTACGCCTTATTTGGACCAATATATCAAAAGTTATGGCAGTTTTAGTGAATCAGCCCTGTTTGGACAGCAGCCAGTTTTCTCACAGTTTGGCATGCAAAAGGTCTTCTTTTCATGGACAGTGCTTTCTTATCATTTGGAAGATGAATGGGCATGATTACTATCACTCTTGACTTGGATATAGGCCATTACTTCTTGGTTTTGAGGACAAAACCATCTTCAGGAAGGGATGGTTTGTCATGAAGGAAAAATACAACATTAATATTTGCACCTTGGATTAATTCCAGCCTTTGTAAATTTAGCTTTAGCCTATGTGTACATGTGTGAACAGCCCTTAAGTTTGGAAGAGGGTTAGAATAAAAGGGACTAGAGGCCAAAGGCAAGACATCTTTTGATCATTCAATAATATTGGCTTTACCATTTTCTTGGAGTTAGCTTCTTTCTAGCCTATGAAGCACTCAGCCATGGCCGTCATGTATTCTTGAATCCCCAACCATTAATACATGATGAGGATGTCTTGGTGCAATAGATTTGTTAATTCTTTGTTGTAGCTTAGTTAATTTTCAATTTCAGTTAGATTTCATTCCATGGTTGATTGCTTTCATTACATTGGTATCAGAGCCATAGCTTAGATCCTTGCAGAAGTCATTTTCAAGTACTAGATTCAGTTTCCTAGGCTAGAGAGAGCAAACCATAGTTAAAAATTTGAGTGACAGGACTTGACAGGACATGGAGGATTCAAACCGGAGTTACATGTGAAAGTCTGCTACAAACAGAGATGAAGATGGTGATTCTTGGCATTAATAATGGAAGAAATGGAGGGCTCCAACCAAAATAGCAGGACGTGATCAAGATTTGAGCCAAAAATTGGGGTAAGTGTACAAACTAATGGATTACAGGACACTTTAACTGTGGTTACTTTTGAGAAGGAAGGGTTTCTTCTTCCCTTTCCTCATTCCTTCAAGCTGCCATACAAACTGCCATGGACATTTCTTCTCAGATCTTCTTCCCATGACTTCTAATCCTCAAATGGCTTATGCAAGAGTGTAGTATGGGTCTTAAGCTACCTATGGATTACCTACATGCCTCATGACTACCACGTTTTCATCACGTGATGCAAGAGTATGTACAGCAACAGTTTGCGCTGTTTTTACAGCCCCCTCCCCTTCGTGATCAGCAAACGTGAACTAATCTGAGCTTGTACTCTTCATGAGAGGATCAAATGGAGTGCAACTATGAGTCTACATCATCTTCTACTTGATCTTTCACTCCTTTTGGAAGATGGGAGCTTTCTCAAACCTGGGTATGGAGTTTTATGACAGTTTTGGACAGCACTCAAATTTCTCAGATTTCTTCATCAAGATCAAAGGGCATTTGCTCTATTATACTCCCTGAGGCTTCTACATACATCCTAGTACCAACATTGATTGATCTTGAAGCTTGAAGCTTTGATGGAGCTTGGATATGGAGATTGCAAACTCTATGTATAACAGTTTGGGACAGCATTAAAGATTCCTGAAATTTTTTAAGCAATTCATGGGGCTTTTGTGGGCAAAGCATCTCTGAAGCTTCTTCAACCATTTCCCCTCAAGAATCCATCAACATTGGAACGACATTGAAGAGATTGAAGCCAATGGAGGTCTAGGTGTTCAATGTACAGCATGAAGCTTTTATGCCATTAAATTTTGGCATTCCCTCTCAAATTTCGGGATCTCTTGGACACATTGAAGCCCTCTCTACTACTTATTGCAACCTACTTCAAGTAGAGAAGGTAATCGGTCTTCATCAACCCTCATTTGGAGCATTCATGGAGTCATGGAGCTTTCATGGAATTCATGAAGCTGAAGCTTATCAAGGAAGGGATTATTCTTGAATATTGAAGATCTCTTGGACTGATTTTAGAAGGATTATCAAGCTCAACTCACCTATGTCAAGCATTATGGATTGAAGGCCTTTCCATCAACAATGCTCTTCTCCAATCAATTAAATGAGGTACTCTAATCACTCTTAATTTCTCTTTACATCCAATTGCTGATCTTATTTCCAATTGCTGAAGAGAAATAAGAGGATTAAATGAAGCTTTCATTCATAGCCTAATGCATTACATGGAGCCTATAGGTTATCTCAGTCATTGTCTTTACTAAACCTCTTCAATTTACTGAAATGGCCATCTCTAAATGTCTCAAACTCTTCCATAATGAATGAGCATTACCCATCTACTTTCATTCACTGAAATCAGTAATTTCTTGAGCTTCATTACTCAATCTTTATTGCCTAACCCTGACATGAAATTGATTGCCTATTTTGCCTCTTGATCATAAGAAAATCATTACCCAATTGGTAAGTGAGAAAAGCTTTGTAAGCAGTGAGTCACTACTGAGGTAAATACCTCTCCATTTCTCATTTACATTTCAGCCTTTTCAATTCCAATCTTGCATATCATGAAAAGGGCAAATGAAAGGCAATTGTATTTCCTTCCTATTCCATGCATATCATACTGATTTTTAGAGCTAGAATTCACTTGCCATGTACTTGCCCACGAGGAAAAGTGGATGCCGGGCGAGTCGATAGGACAAAAGAGAGGTGACCCTCCCCTACCGACGAGGACCCTGAAGGGGAGCGCAACCCGGCCCGAGAGGGAACTTTGCAAACCCCTCGGGTCTCAGATCCCACGTATTTTCAAGTTTAGGTGTAGGTACAAATCTCAAAGGCACTTGAAATCAGCCTACAGCATGAGTTATGGGCAGTGAGTTCTTGAGATATTGGCAAATGTATGAAGACATGTGGCTACAGTAAAATGTATGCATCCTATGGTAAAGACACTATGGTTCAGCATTAAAGTTTGGAACAGAGTATGTATACATACCCTCATTAAAGATTGCAGTCTACATTGAGTTAGACAGCCATTTTACTGGTCACAGATGTCATTTTCAGTATGGGCAGACGTATGAGACTCTCCTACAGGGTTATGAAGTTGGTACATGCTTGGTATTGATGGTACAAGCCATTAATTGACTAGAACAGGGTATTCACTGCCTGCAGGAATTTTCAGACAGCAACAGAAAATCCCTTACAGAAATTTTTGTACTCATCCAATTTCTGCACTTGATAGATCATTGGATAGAGGGCTCTTCAAGCTTTGAACAGAGCCAGAGACCTCGTAATTTGGAGCTCTAGAAGTAAAGATAATCAAGTTTTTCTACTACAGGAAATTCAGGACAGAAATCAACCCATGGCTAGGAATAAGAAGAGAGACCCTGTTTTGGATACTATCAATGAAGAATTGAAGGAATATCAACAGGAAAGGGATGAACATCAACAGGAAAGGGGTGAACATGACACTTCTCAAGATGCCATTTACCGAATGCATTATGAGAACGATGAGGTCGATGCAAGTTCCACCCACTCCCCTACCAATCAACCCATAGAGACGTCTCATATCTCAATGAATTCAAACAGTTTTCAACAATTGTCAAATGACATAAAGGATATGAAATCAGGTTTCGAAGGTATGAGGTTGGGTATTGACAAGCTTGTAGCACTTCTTGGTGAGAAAATGTTGCCTACAGCTGGTCTTAATATCCCACATCCTCATAGGGCTGAAGAACCACCTAAACCACCTACTCCTAAGGTGGTAGGTCCATTTGAAGTTGGAGAGTCATCTAAAGCTAAGGATTTTGTTCATCCCACTTCACTTCAGCCACAATATGGGGTGATGCTTGGGAGTGTATACTTCGTTTCCACACCTCGTACGCCTTATTTGGACCAATATATCAAAAGTTATGGCAGTTTTAGTGAATCAGCCCTGTTTGGACAGCAGCCAGTTTTCTCACAGTTTGGCATGCAAAAGGTCTTCTTTTCATGGACAGTGCTTTCTTATCATTTGGAAGATGAATGGGCATGATTACTATCACTCTTGACTTGGATATAGGCCATTACTTCTTGGTTTTGAGGACAAAACCATCTTCAGGAAGGGATGGTTTGTCATGAAGGAAAAATACAACATTAATATTTGCACCTTGGATTAATTCCAGCCTTTGTAAATTTAGCTTTAGCCTATGTGTACATGTGTGAACAGCCCTTAAGTTTGGAAGAGGGTTAGAATAAAAGGGACTAGAGGCCAAAGGCAAGACATCTTTTGATCATTCAATAATATTGGCTTTACCATTTTCTTGGAGTTAGCTTCTTTCTAGCCTATGAAGCACTCAGCCATGGCCGTCATGTATTCTTGAATCCCCAACCATTAATACATGATGAGGATGTCTTGGTGCAATAGATTTGTTAATTCTTTGTTGTAGCTTAGTTAATTTTCAATTTCAGTTAGATTTCATTCCATGGTTGATTGCTTTCATTACATTGGTATCAGAGCCATAGCTTAGATCCTTGCAGAAGTCATTTTCAAGTACTAGATTCAGTTTCCTAGGCTAGAGAGAGCAAACCATAGTTAAAAATTTGAGTGACAGGACTTGACAGGACATGGAGGATTCAAACCGGAGTTACATGTGAAAGTCTGCTACAAACAGAGATGAAGATGGTGATTCTTGGCATTAATAATGGAAGAAATGGAGGGCTCCAACCAAAATAGCAGGACGTGATCAAGATTTGAGCCAAAAATTGGGGTAAGTGTACAAACTAATGGATTACAGGACACTTTAACTGTGGTTACTTTTGAGAAGGAAGGGTTTCTTCTTCCCTTTCCTCATTCCTTCAAGCTGCCATACAAACTGCCATGGACATTTCTTCTCAGATCTTCTTCCCATGACTTCTAATCCTCAAATGGCTTATGCAAGAGTGTAGTATGGGTCTTAAGCTACCTATGGATTACCTACATGCCTCATGACTACCACGTTTTCATCACGTGATGCAAGAGTATGTACAGCAACAGTTTGCGCTGTTTTTACAGCCCCCTCCCCTTCGTGATCAGCAAACGTGAACTAATCTGAGCTTGTACTCTTCATGAGAGGATCAAATGGAGTGCAACTATGAGTCTACATCATCTTCTACTTGATCTTTCACTCCTTTTGGAAGATGGGAGCTTTCTCAAACCTGGGTATGGAGTTTTATGACAGTTTTGGACAGCACTCAAATTTCTCAGATTTCTTCATCAAGATCAAAGGGCATTTGCTCTATTATACTCCCTGAGGCTTCTACATACATCCTAGTACCAACATTGATTGATCTTGAAGCTTGAAGCTTTGATGGAGCTTGGATATGGAGATTGCAAACTCTATGTATAACAGTTTGGGACAGCATTAAAGATTCCTGAAATTTTTTAAGCAATTCATGGGGCTTTTGTGGGCAAAGCATCTCTGAAGCTTCTTCAACCATTTCCCCTCAAGAATCCATCAACATTGGAACGACATTGAAGAGATTGAAGCCAATGGAGGTCTAGGTGTTCAATGTACAGCATGAAGCTTTTATGCCATTAAATTTTGGCATTCCCTCTCAAATTTCGGGATCTCTTGGACACATTGAAGCCCTCTCTACTACTTATTGCAACCTACTTCAAGTAGAGAAGGTAATCGGTCTTCATCAACCCTCATTTGGAGCATTCATGGAGTCATGGAGCTTTCATGGAATTCATGAAGCTGAAGCTTATCAAGGAAGGGATTATTCTTGAATATTGAAGATCTCTTGGACTGATTTTAGAAGGATTATCAAGCTCAACTCACCTATGTCAAGCATTATGGATTGAAGGCCTTTCCATCAACAATGCTCTTCTCCAATCAATTAAATGAGGTACTCTAATCACTCTTAATTTCTCTTTACATCCAATTGCTGATCTTATTTCCAATTGCTGAAGAGAAATAAGAGGATTAAATGAAGCTTTCATTCATAGCCTAATGCATTACATGGAGCCTATAGGTTATCTCAGTCATTGTCTTTACTAAACCTCTTCAATTTACTGAAATGGCCATCTCTAAATGTCTCAAACTCTTCCATAATGAATGAGCATTACCCATCTACTTTCATTCACTGAAATCAGTAATTTCTTGAGCTTCATTACTCAATCTTTATTGCCTAACCCTGACATGAAATTGATTGCCTATTTTGCCTCTTGATCATAAGAAAATCATTACCCAATTGGTAAGTGAGAAAAGCTTTGTAAGCAGTGAGTCACTACTGAGGTAAATACCTCTCCATTTCTCATTTACATTTCAGCCTTTTCAATTCCAATCTTGCATATCATGAAAAGGGCAAATGAAAGGCAATTGTATTTCCTTCCTATTCCATGCATATCATACTGATTTTTAGAGCTAGAATTCACTTGCCATGTACTTGCCCACGAGGAAAAGTGGATGCCGGGCGAGTCGATAGGACAAAAGAGAGGTGACCCTCCCCTACCGACGAGGACCCTGAAGGGGAGCGCAACCCGGCCCGAGAGGGAACTTTGCAAACCCCTCGGGTCTCAGATCCCACGTATTTTCAAGTTTAGGTGTAGGTACAAATCTCAAAGGCACTTGAAATCAGCCTACAGCATGAGTTATGGGCAGTGAGTTCTTGAGATATTGGCAAATGTATGAAGACATGTGGCTACAGTAAAATGTATGCATCCTATGGTAAAGACACTATGGTTCAGCATTAAAGTTTGGAACAGAGTATGTATACATACCCTCATTAAAGATTGCAGTCTACATTGAGTTAGACAGCCATTTTACTGGTCACAGATGTCATTTTCAGTATGGGCAGACGTATGAGACTCTCCTACAGGGTTATGAAGTTGGTACATGCTTGGTATTGATGGTACAAGCCATTAATTGACTAGAACAGGGTATTCACTGCCTGCAGGAATTTTCAGACAGCAACAGAAAATCCCTTACAGAAATTTTTGTACTCATCCAATTTCTGCACTTGATAGATCATTGGATAGAGGGCTCTTCAAGCTTTGAACAGAGCCAGAGACCTCGTAATTTGGAGCTCTAGAAGTAAAGATAATCAAGTTTTTCTACTACAGGAAATTCAGGACAGAAATCAACCCATGGCTAGGAATAAGAAGAGAGACCCTGTTTTGGATACTATCAATGAAGAATTGAAGGAATATCAACAGGAAAGGGATGAACATCAACAGGAAAGGGGTGAACATGACACTTCTCAAGATGCCATTTACCGAATGCATTATGAGAACGATGAGGTCGATGCAAGTTCCACCCACTCCCCTACCAATCAACCCATAGAGACGTCTCATATCTCAATGAATTCAAACAGTTTTCAACAATTGTCAAATGACATAAAGGATATGAAATCAGGTTTCGAAGGTATGAGGTTGGGTATTGACAAGCTTGTAGCACTTCTTGGTGAGAAAATGTTGCCTACAGCTGGTCTTAATATCCCACATCCTCATAGGGCTGAAGAACCACCTAAACCACCTACTCCTAAGGTGGTAGGTCCATTTGAAGTTGGAGAGTCATCTAAAGCTAAGGATTTTGTTCATCCCACTTCACTTCAGCCACAATATGGGGTGATGCTTGGGAGTGTATACTTCGTTTCCACACCTCGTACGCCTTATTTGGACCAATATATCAAAAGTTATGGCAGTTTTAGTGAATCAGCCCTGTTTGGACAGCAGCCAGTTTTCTCACAGTTTGGCATGCAAAAGGTCTTCTTTTCATGGACAGTGCTTTCTTATCATTTGGAAGATGAATGGGCATGATTACTATCACTCTTGACTTGGATATAGGCCATTACTTCTTGGTTTTGAGGACAAAACCATCTTCAGGAAGGGATGGTTTGTCATGAAGGAAAAATACAACATTAATATTTGCACCTTGGATTAATTCCAGCCTTTGTAAATTTAGCTTTAGCCTATGTGTACATGTGTGAACAGCCCTTAAGTTTGGAAGAGGGTTAGAATAAAAGGGACTAGAGGCCAAAGGCAAGACATCTTTTGATCATTCAATAATATTGGCTTTACCATTTTCTTGGAGTTAGCTTCTTTCTAGCCTATGAAGCACTCAGCCATGGCCGTCATGTATTCTTGAATCCCCAACCATTAATACATGATGAGGATGTCTTGGTGCAATAGATTTGTTAATTCTTTGTTGTAGCTTAGTTAATTTTCAATTTCAGTTAGATTTCATTCCATGGTTGATTGCTTTCATTACATTGGTATCAGAGCCATAGCTTAGATCCTTGCAGAAGTCATTTTCAAGTACTAGATTCAGTTTCCTAGGCTAGAGAGAGCAAACCATAGTTAAAAATTTGAGTGACAGGACTTGACAGGACATGGAGGATTCAAACCGGAGTTACATGTGAAAGTCTGCTACAAACAGAGATGAAGATGGTGATTCTTGGCATTAATAATGGAAGAAATGGAGGGCTCCAACCAAAATAGCAGGACGTGATCAAGATTTGAGCCAAAAATTGGGGTAAGTGTACAAACTAATGGATTACAGGACACTTTAACTGTGGTTACTTTTGAGAAGGAAGGGTTTCTTCTTCCCTTTCCTCATTCCTTCAAGCTGCCATACAAACTGCCATGGACATTTCTTCTCAGATCTTCTTCCCATGACTTCTAATCCTCAAATGGCTTATGCAAGAGTGTAGTATGGGTCTTAAGCTACCTATGGATTACCTACATGCCTCATGACTACCACGTTTTCATCACGTGATGCAAGAGTATGTACAGCAACAGTTTGCGCTGTTTTTACAGCCCCCTCCCCTTCGTGATCAGCAAACGTGAACTAATCTGAGCTTGTACTCTTCATGAGAGGATCAAATGGAGTGCAACTATGAGTCTACATCATCTTCTACTTGATCTTTCACTCCTTTTGGAAGATGGGAGCTTTCTCAAACCTGGGTATGGAGTTTTATGACAGTTTTGGACAGCACTCAAATTTCTCAGATTTCTTCATCAAGATCAAAGGGCATTTGCTCTATTATACTCCCTGAGGCTTCTACATACATCCTAGTACCAACATTGATTGATCTTGAAGCTTGAAGCTTTGATGGAGCTTGGATATGGAGATTGCAAACTCTATGTATAACAGTTTGGGACAGCATTAAAGATTCCTGAAATTTTTTAAGCAATTCATGGGGCTTTTGTGGGCAAAGCATCTCTGAAGCTTCTTCAACCATTTCCCCTCAAGAATCCATCAACATTGGAACGACATTGAAGAGATTGAAGCCAATGGAGGTCTAGGTGTTCAATGTACAGCATGAAGCTTTTATGCCATTAAATTTTGGCATTCCCTCTCAAATTTCGGGATCTCTTGGACACATTGAAGCCCTCTCTACTACTTATTGCAACCTACTTCAAGTAGAGAAGGTAATCGGTCTTCATCAACCCTCATTTGGAGCATTCATGGAGTCATGGAGCTTTCATGGAATTCATGAAGCTGAAGCTTATCAAGGAAGGGATTATTCTTGAATATTGAAGATCTCTTGGACTGATTTTAGAAGGATTATCAAGCTCAACTCACCTATGTCAAGCATTATGGATTGAAGGCCTTTCCATCAACAATGCTCTTCTCCAATCAATTAAATGAGGTACTCTAATCACTCTTAATTTCTCTTTACATCCAATTGCTGATCTTATTTCCAATTGCTGAAGAGAAATAAGAGGATTAAATGAAGCTTTCATTCATAGCCTAATGCATTACATGGAGCCTATAGGTTATCTCAGTCATTGTCTTTACTAAACCTCTTCAATTTACTGAAATGGCCATCTCTAAATGTCTCAAACTCTTCCATAATGAATGAGCATTACCCATCTACTTTCATTCACTGAAATCAGTAATTTCTTGAGCTTCATTACTCAATCTTTATTGCCTAACCCTGACATGAAATTGATTGCCTATTTTGCCTCTTGATCATAAGAAAATCATTACCCAATTGGTAAGTGAGAAAAGCTTTGTAAGCAGTGAGTCACTACTGAGGTAAATACCTCTCCATTTCTCATTTACATTTCAGCCTTTTCAATTCCAATCTTGCATATCATGAAAAGGGCAAATGAAAGGCAATTGTATTTCCTTCCTATTCCATGCATATCATACTGATTTTTAGAGCTAGAATTCACTTGCCATGTACTTGCCCACGAGGAAAAGTGGATGCCGGGCGAGTCGATAGGACAAAAGAGAGGTGACCCTCCCCTACCGACGAGGACCCTGAAGGGGAGCGCAACCCGGCCCGAGAGGGAACTTTGCAAACCCCTCGGGTCTCAGATCCCACGTATTTTCAAGTTTAGGTGTAGGTACAAATCTCAAAGGCACTTGAAATCAGCCTACAGCATGAGTTATGGGCAGTGAGTTCTTGAGATATTGGCAAATGTATGAAGACATGTGGCTACAGTAAAATGTATGCATCCTATGGTAAAGACACTATGGTTCAGCATTAAAGTTTGGAACAGAGTATGTATACATACCCTCATTAAAGATTGCAGTCTACATTGAGTTAGACAGCCATTTTACTGGTCACAGATGTCATTTTCAGTATGGGCAGACGTATGAGACTCTCCTACAGGGTTATGAAGTTGGTACATGCTTGGTATTGATGGTACAAGCCATTAATTGACTAGAACAGGGTATTCACTGCCTGCAGGAATTTTCAGACAGCAACAGAAAATCCCTTACAGAAATTTTTGTACTCATCCAATTTCTGCACTTGATAGATCATTGGATAGAGGGCTCTTCAAGCTTTGAACAGAGCCAGAGACCTCGTAATTTGGAGCTCTAGAAGTAAAGATAATCAAGTTTTTCTACTACAGGAAATTCAGGACAGAAATCAACCCATGGCTAGGAATAAGAAGAGAGACCCTGTTTTGGATACTATCAATGAAGAATTGAAGGAATATCAACAGGAAAGGGATGAACATCAACAGGAAAGGGGTGAACATGACACTTCTCAAGATGCCATTTACCGAATGCATTATGAGAACGATGAGGTCGATGCAAGTTCCACCCACTCCCCTACCAATCAACCCATAGAGACGTCTCATATCTCAATGAATTCAAACAGTTTTCAACAATTGTCAAATGACATAAAGGATATGAAATCAGGTTTCGAAGGTATGAGGTTGGGTATTGACAAGCTTGTAGCACTTCTTGGTGAGAAAATGTTGCCTACAGCTGGTCTTAATATCCCACATCCTCATAGGGCTGAAGAACCACCTAAACCACCTACTCCTAAGGTGGTAGGTCCATTTGAAGTTGGAGAGTCATCTAAAGCTAAGGATTTTGTTCATCCCACTTCACTTCAGCCACAATATGGGGTGATGCTTGGGAGTGTATACTTCGTTTCCACACCTCGTACGCCTTATTTGGACCAATATATCAAAAGTTATGGCAGTTTTAGTGAATCAGCCCTGTTTGGACAGCAGCCAGTTTTCTCACAGTTTGGCATGCAAAAGGTCTTCTTTTCATGGACAGTGCTTTCTTATCATTTGGAAGATGAATGGGCATGATTACTATCACTCTTGACTTGGATATAGGCCATTACTTCTTGGTTTTGAGGACAAAACCATCTTCAGGAAGGGATGGTTTGTCATGAAGGAAAAATACAACATTAATATTTGCACCTTGGATTAATTCCAGCCTTTGTAAATTTAGCTTTAGCCTATGTGTACATGTGTGAACAGCCCTTAAGTTTGGAAGAGGGTTAGAATAAAAGGGACTAGAGGCCAAAGGCAAGACATCTTTTGATCATTCAATAATATTGGCTTTACCATTTTCTTGGAGTTAGCTTCTTTCTAGCCTATGAAGCACTCAGCCATGGCCGTCATGTATTCTTGAATCCCCAACCATTAATACATGATGAGGATGTCTTGGTGCAATAGATTTGTTAATTCTTTGTTGTAGCTTAGTTAATTTTCAATTTCAGTTAGATTTCATTCCATGGTTGATTGCTTTCATTACATTGGTATCAGAGCCATAGCTTAGATCCTTGCAGAAGTCATTTTCAAGTACTAGATTCAGTTTCCTAGGCTAGAGAGAGCAAACCATAGTTAAAAATTTGAGTGACAGGACTTGACAGGACATGGAGGATTCAAACCGGAGTTACATGTGAAAGTCTGCTACAAACAGAGATGAAGATGGTGATTCTTGGCATTAATAATGGAAGAAATGGAGGGCTCCAACCAAAATAGCAGGACGTGATCAAGATTTGAGCCAAAAATTGGGGTAAGTGTACAAACTAATGGATTACAGGACACTTTAACTGTGGTTACTTTTGAGAAGGAAGGGTTTCTTCTTCCCTTTCCTCATTCCTTCAAGCTGCCATACAAACTGCCATGGACATTTCTTCTCAGATCTTCTTCCCATGACTTCTAATCCTCAAATGGCTTATGCAAGAGTGTAGTATGGGTCTTAAGCTACCTATGGATTACCTACATGCCTCATGACTACCACGTTTTCATCACGTGATGCAAGAGTATGTACAGCAACAGTTTGCGCTGTTTTTACAGCCCCCTCCCCTTCGTGATCAGCAAACGTGAACTAATCTGAGCTTGTACTCTTCATGAGAGGATCAAATGGAGTGCAACTATGAGTCTACATCATCTTCTACTTGATCTTTCACTCCTTTTGGAAGATGGGAGCTTTCTCAAACCTGGGTATGGAGTTTTATGACAGTTTTGGACAGCACTCAAATTTCTCAGATTTCTTCATCAAGATCAAAGGGCATTTGCTCTATTATACTCCCTGAGGCTTCTACATACATCCTAGTACCAACATTGATTGATCTTGAAGCTTGAAGCTTTGATGGAGCTTGGATATGGAGATTGCAAACTCTATGTATAACAGTTTGGGACAGCATTAAAGATTCCTGAAATTTTTTAAGCAATTCATGGGGCTTTTGTGGGCAAAGCATCTCTGAAGCTTCTTCAACCATTTCCCCTCAAGAATCCATCAACATTGGAACGACATTGAAGAGATTGAAGCCAATGGAGGTCTAGGTGTTCAATGTACAGCATGAAGCTTTTATGCCATTAAATTTTGGCATTCCCTCTCAAATTTCGGGATCTCTTGGACACATTGAAGCCCTCTCTACTACTTATTGCAACCTACTTCAAGTAGAGAAGGTAATCGGTCTTCATCAACCCTCATTTGGAGCATTCATGGAGTCATGGAGCTTTCATGGAATTCATGAAGCTGAAGCTTATCAAGGAAGGGATTATTCTTGAATATTGAAGATCTCTTGGACTGATTTTAGAAGGATTATCAAGCTCAACTCACCTATGTCAAGCATTATGGATTGAAGGCCTTTCCATCAACAATGCTCTTCTCCAATCAATTAAATGAGGTACTCTAATCACTCTTAATTTCTCTTTACATCCAATTGCTGATCTTATTTCCAATTGCTGAAGAGAAATAAGAGGATTAAATGAAGCTTTCATTCATAGCCTAATGCATTACATGGAGCCTATAGGTTATCTCAGTCATTGTCTTTACTAAACCTCTTCAATTTACTGAAATGGCCATCTCTAAATGTCTCAAACTCTTCCATAATGAATGAGCATTACCCATCTACTTTCATTCACTGAAATCAGTAATTTCTTGAGCTTCATTACTCAATCTTTATTGCCTAACCCTGACATGAAATTGATTGCCTATTTTGCCTCTTGATCATAAGAAAATCATTACCCAATTGGTAAGTGAGAAAAGCTTTGTAAGCAGTGAGTCACTACTGAGGTAAATACCTCTCCATTTCTCATTTACATTTCAGCCTTTTCAATTCCAATCTTGCATATCATGAAAAGGGCAAATGAAAGGCAATTGTATTTCCTTCCTATTCCATGCATATCATACTGATTTTTAGAGCTAGAATTCACTTGCCATGTACTTGCCCACGAGGAAAAGTGGATGCCGGGCGAGTCGATAGGACAAAAGAGAGGTGACCCTCCCCTACCGACGAGGACCCTGAAGGGGAGCGCAACCCGGCCCGAGAGGGAACTTTGCAAACCCCTCGGGTCTCAGATCCCACGTATTTTCAAGTTTAGGTGTAGGTACAAATCTCAAAGGCACTTGAAATCAGCCTACAGCATGAGTTATGGGCAGTGAGTTCTTGAGATATTGGCAAATGTATGAAGACATGTGGCTACAGTAAAATGTATGCATCCTATGGTAAAGACACTATGGTTCAGCATTAAAGTTTGGAACAGAGTATGTATACATACCCTCATTAAAGATTGCAGTCTACATTGAGTTAGACAGCCATTTTACTGGTCACAGATGTCATTTTCAGTATGGGCAGACGTATGAGACTCTCCTACAGGGTTATGAAGTTGGTACATGCTTGGTATTGATGGTACAAGCCATTAATTGACTAGAACAGGGTATTCACTGCCTGCAGGAATTTTCAGACAGCAACAGAAAATCCCTTACAGAAATTTTTGTACTCATCCAATTTCTGCACTTGATAGATCATTGGATAGAGGGCTCTTCAAGCTTTGAACAGAGCCAGAGACCTCGTAATTTGGAGCTCTAGAAGTAAAGATAATCAAGTTTTTCTACTACAGGAAATTCAGGACAGAAATCAACCCATGGCTAGGAATAAGAAGAGAGACCCTGTTTTGGATACTATCAATGAAGAATTGAAGGAATATCAACAGGAAAGGGATGAACATCAACAGGAAAGGGGTGAACATGACACTTCTCAAGATGCCATTTACCGAATGCATTATGAGAACGATGAGGTCGATGCAAGTTCCACCCACTCCCCTACCAATCAACCCATAGAGACGTCTCATATCTCAATGAATTCAAACAGTTTTCAACAATTGTCAAATGACATAAAGGATATGAAATCAGGTTTCGAAGGTATGAGGTTGGGTATTGACAAGCTTGTAGCACTTCTTGGTGAGAAAATGTTGCCTACAGCTGGTCTTAATATCCCACATCCTCATAGGGCTGAAGAACCACCTAAACCACCTACTCCTAAGGTGGTAGGTCCATTTGAAGTTGGAGAGTCATCTAAAGCTAAGGATTTTGTTCATCCCACTTCACTTCAGCCACAATATGGGGTGATGCTTGGGAGTGTATACTTCGTTTCCACACCTCGTACGCCTTATTTGGACCAATATATCAAAAGTTATGGCAGTTTTAGTGAATCAGCCCTGTTTGGACAGCAGCCAGTTTTCTCACAGTTTGGCATGCAAAAGGTCTTCTTTTCATGGACAGTGCTTTCTTATCATTTGGAAGATGAATGGGCATGATTACTATCACTCTTGACTTGGATATAGGCCATTACTTCTTGGTTTTGAGGACAAAACCATCTTCAGGAAGGGATGGTTTGTCATGAAGGAAAAATACAACATTAATATTTGCACCTTGGATTAATTCCAGCCTTTGTAAATTTAGCTTTAGCCTATGTGTACATGTGTGAACAGCCCTTAAGTTTGGAAGAGGGTTAGAATAAAAGGGACTAGAGGCCAAAGGCAAGACATCTTTTGATCATTCAATAATATTGGCTTTACCATTTTCTTGGAGTTAGCTTCTTTCTAGCCTATGAAGCACTCAGCCATGGCCGTCATGTATTCTTGAATCCCCAACCATTAATACATGATGAGGATGTCTTGGTGCAATAGATTTGTTAATTCTTTGTTGTAGCTTAGTTAATTTTCAATTTCAGTTAGATTTCATTCCATGGTTGATTGCTTTCATTACATTGGTATCAGAGCCATAGCTTAGATCCTTGCAGAAGTCATTTTCAAGTACTAGATTCAGTTTCCTAGGCTAGAGAGAGCAAACCATAGTTAAAAATTTGAGTGACAGGACTTGACAGGACATGGAGGATTCAAACCGGAGTTACATGTGAAAGTCTGCTACAAACAGAGATGAAGATGGTGATTCTTGGCATTAATAATGGAAGAAATGGAGGGCTCCAACCAAAATAGCAGGACGTGATCAAGATTTGAGCCAAAAATTGGGGTAAGTGTACAAACTAATGGATTACAGGACACTTTAACTGTGGTTACTTTTGAGAAGGAAGGGTTTCTTCTTCCCTTTCCTCATTCCTTCAAGCTGCCATACAAACTGCCATGGACATTTCTTCTCAGATCTTCTTCCCATGACTTCTAATCCTCAAATGGCTTATGCAAGAGTGTAGTATGGGTCTTAAGCTACCTATGGATTACCTACATGCCTCATGACTACCACGTTTTCATCACGTGATGCAAGAGTATGTACAGCAACAGTTTGCGCTGTTTTTACAGCCCCCTCCCCTTCGTGATCAGCAAACGTGAACTAATCTGAGCTTGTACTCTTCATGAGAGGATCAAATGGAGTGCAACTATGAGTCTACATCATCTTCTACTTGATCTTTCACTCCTTTTGGAAGATGGGAGCTTTCTCAAACCTGGGTATGGAGTTTTATGACAGTTTTGGACAGCACTCAAATTTCTCAGATTTCTTCATCAAGATCAAAGGGCATTTGCTCTATTATACTCCCTGAGGCTTCTACATACATCCTAGTACCAACATTGATTGATCTTGAAGCTTGAAGCTTTGATGGAGCTTGGATATGGAGATTGCAAACTCTATGTATAACAGTTTGGGACAGCATTAAAGATTCCTGAAATTTTTTAAGCAATTCATGGGGCTTTTGTGGGCAAAGCATCTCTGAAGCTTCTTCAACCATTTCCCCTCAAGAATCCATCAACATTGGAACGACATTGAAGAGATTGAAGCCAATGGAGGTCTAGGTGTTCAATGTACAGCATGAAGCTTTTATGCCATTAAATTTTGGCATTCCCTCTCAAATTTCGGGATCTCTTGGACACATTGAAGCCCTCTCTACTACTTATTGCAACCTACTTCAAGTAGAGAAGGTAATCGGTCTTCATCAACCCTCATTTGGAGCATTCATGGAGTCATGGAGCTTTCATGGAATTCATGAAGCTGAAGCTTATCAAGGAAGGGATTATTCTTGAATATTGAAGATCTCTTGGACTGATTTTAGAAGGATTATCAAGCTCAACTCACCTATGTCAAGCATTATGGATTGAAGGCCTTTCCATCAACAATGCTCTTCTCCAATCAATTAAATGAGGTACTCTAATCACTCTTAATTTCTCTTTACATCCAATTGCTGATCTTATTTCCAATTGCTGAAGAGAAATAAGAGGATTAAATGAAGCTTTCATTCATAGCCTAATGCATTACATGGAGCCTATAGGTTATCTCAGTCATTGTCTTTACTAAACCTCTTCAATTTACTGAAATGGCCATCTCTAAATGTCTCAAACTCTTCCATAATGAATGAGCATTACCCATCTACTTTCATTCACTGAAATCAGTAATTTCTTGAGCTTCATTACTCAATCTTTATTGCCTAACCCTGACATGAAATTGATTGCCTATTTTGCCTCTTGATCATAAGAAAATCATTACCCAATTGGTAAGTGAGAAAAGCTTTGTAAGCAGTGAGTCACTACTGAGGTAAATACCTCTCCATTTCTCATTTACATTTCAGCCTTTTCAATTCCAATCTTGCATATCATGAAAAGGGCAAATGAAAGGCAATTGTATTTCCTTCCTATTCCATGCATATCATACTGATTTTTAGAGCTAGAATTCACTTGCCATGTACTTGCCCACGAGGAAAAGTGGATGCCGGGCGAGTCGATAGGACAAAAGAGAGGTGACCCTCCCCTACCGACGAGGACCCTGAAGGGGAGCGCAACCCGGCCCGAGAGGGAACTTTGCAAACCCCTCGGGTCTCAGATCCCACGTATTTTCAAGTTTAGGTGTAGGTACAAATCTCAAAGGCACTTGAAATCAGCCTACAGCATGAGTTATGGGCAGTGAGTTCTTGAGATATTGGCAAATGTATGAAGACATGTGGCTACAGTAAAATGTATGCATCCTATGGTAAAGACACTATGGTTCAGCATTAAAGTTTGGAACAGAGTATGTATACATACCCTCATTAAAGATTGCAGTCTACATTGAGTTAGACAGCCATTTTACTGGTCACAGATGTCATTTTCAGTATGGGCAGACGTATGAGACTCTCCTACAGGGTTATGAAGTTGGTACATGCTTGGTATTGATGGTACAAGCCATTAATTGACTAGAACAGGGTATTCACTGCCTGCAGGAATTTTCAGACAGCAACAGAAAATCCCTTACAGAAATTTTTGTACTCATCCAATTTCTGCACTTGATAGATCATTGGATAGAGGGCTCTTCAAGCTTTGAACAGAGCCAGAGACCTCGTAATTTGGAGCTCTAGAAGTAAAGATAATCAAGTTTTTCTACTACAGGAAATTCAGGACAGAAATCAACCCATGGCTAGGAATAAGAAGAGAGACCCTGTTTTGGATACTATCAATGAAGAATTGAAGGAATATCAACAGGAAAGGGATGAACATCAACAGGAAAGGGGTGAACATGACACTTCTCAAGATGCCATTTACCGAATGCATTATGAGAACGATGAGGTCGATGCAAGTTCCACCCACTCCCCTACCAATCAACCCATAGAGACGTCTCATATCTCAATGAATTCAAACAGTTTTCAACAATTGTCAAATGACATAAAGGATATGAAATCAGGTTTCGAAGGTATGAGGTTGGGTATTGACAAGCTTGTAGCACTTCTTGGTGAGAAAATGTTGCCTACAGCTGGTCTTAATATCCCACATCCTCATAGGGCTGAAGAACCACCTAAACCACCTACTCCTAAGGTGGTAGGTCCATTTGAAGTTGGAGAGTCATCTAAAGCTAAGGATTTTGTTCATCCCACTTCACTTCAGCCACAATATGGGGTGATGCTTGGGAGTGTATACTTCGTTTCCACACCTCGTACGCCTTATTTGGACCAATATATCAAAAGTTATGGCAGTTTTAGTGAATCAGCCCTGTTTGGACAGCAGCCAGTTTTCTCACAGTTTGGCATGCAAAAGGTCTTCTTTTCATGGACAGTGCTTTCTTATCATTTGGAAGATGAATGGGCATGATTACTATCACTCTTGACTTGGATATAGGCCATTACTTCTTGGTTTTGAGGACAAAACCATCTTCAGGAAGGGATGGTTTGTCATGAAGGAAAAATACAACATTAATATTTGCACCTTGGATTAATTCCAGCCTTTGTAAATTTAGCTTTAGCCTATGTGTACATGTGTGAACAGCCCTTAAGTTTGGAAGAGGGTTAGAATAAAAGGGACTAGAGGCCAAAGGCAAGACATCTTTTGATCATTCAATAATATTGGCTTTACCATTTTCTTGGAGTTAGCTTCTTTCTAGCCTATGAAGCACTCAGCCATGGCCGTCATGTATTCTTGAATCCCCAACCATTAATACATGATGAGGATGTCTTGGTGCAATAGATTTGTTAATTCTTTGTTGTAGCTTAGTTAATTTTCAATTTCAGTTAGATTTCATTCCATGGTTGATTGCTTTCATTACATTGGTATCAGAGCCATAGCTTAGATCCTTGCAGAAGTCATTTTCAAGTACTAGATTCAGTTTCCTAGGCTAGAGAGAGCAAACCATAGTTAAAAATTTGAGTGACAGGACTTGACAGGACATGGAGGATTCAAACCGGAGTTACATGTGAAAGTCTGCTACAAACAGAGATGAAGATGGTGATTCTTGGCATTAATAATGGAAGAAATGGAGGGCTCCAACCAAAATAGCAGGACGTGATCAAGATTTGAGCCAAAAATTGGGGTAAGTGTACAAACTAATGGATTACAGGACACTTTAACTGTGGTTACTTTTGAGAAGGAAGGGTTTCTTCTTCCCTTTCCTCATTCCTTCAAGCTGCCATACAAACTGCCATGGACATTTCTTCTCAGATCTTCTTCCCATGACTTCTAATCCTCAAATGGCTTATGCAAGAGTGTAGTATGGGTCTTAAGCTACCTATGGATTACCTACATGCCTCATGACTACCACGTTTTCATCACGTGATGCAAGAGTATGTACAGCAACAGTTTGCGCTGTTTTTACAGCCCCCTCCCCTTCGTGATCAGCAAACGTGAACTAATCTGAGCTTGTACTCTTCATGAGAGGATCAAATGGAGTGCAACTATGAGTCTACATCATCTTCTACTTGATCTTTCACTCCTTTTGGAAGATGGGAGCTTTCTCAAACCTGGGTATGGAGTTTTATGACAGTTTTGGACAGCACTCAAATTTCTCAGATTTCTTCATCAAGATCAAAGGGCATTTGCTCTATTATACTCCCTGAGGCTTCTACATACATCCTAGTACCAACATTGATTGATCTTGAAGCTTGAAGCTTTGATGGAGCTTGGATATGGAGATTGCAAACTCTATGTATAACAGTTTGGGACAGCATTAAAGATTCCTGAAATTTTTTAAGCAATTCATGGGGCTTTTGTGGGCAAAGCATCTCTGAAGCTTCTTCAACCATTTCCCCTCAAGAATCCATCAACATTGGAACGACATTGAAGAGATTGAAGCCAATGGAGGTCTAGGTGTTCAATGTACAGCATGAAGCTTTTATGCCATTAAATTTTGGCATTCCCTCTCAAATTTCGGGATCTCTTGGACACATTGAAGCCCTCTCTACTACTTATTGCAACCTACTTCAAGTAGAGAAGGTAATCGGTCTTCATCAACCCTCATTTGGAGCATTCATGGAGTCATGGAGCTTTCATGGAATTCATGAAGCTGAAGCTTATCAAGGAAGGGATTATTCTTGAATATTGAAGATCTCTTGGACTGATTTTAGAAGGATTATCAAGCTCAACTCACCTATGTCAAGCATTATGGATTGAAGGCCTTTCCATCAACAATGCTCTTCTCCAATCAATTAAATGAGGTACTCTAATCACTCTTAATTTCTCTTTACATCCAATTGCTGATCTTATTTCCAATTGCTGAAGAGAAATAAGAGGATTAAATGAAGCTTTCATTCATAGCCTAATGCATTACATGGAGCCTATAGGTTATCTCAGTCATTGTCTTTACTAAACCTCTTCAATTTACTGAAATGGCCATCTCTAAATGTCTCAAACTCTTCCATAATGAATGAGCATTACCCATCTACTTTCATTCACTGAAATCAGTAATTTCTTGAGCTTCATTACTCAATCTTTATTGCCTAACCCTGACATGAAATTGATTGCCTATTTTGCCTCTTGATCATAAGAAAATCATTACCCAATTGGTAAGTGAGAAAAGCTTTGTAAGCAGTGAGTCACTACTGAGGTAAATACCTCTCCATTTCTCATTTACATTTCAGCCTTTTCAATTCCAATCTTGCATATCATGAAAAGGGCAAATGAAAGGCAATTGTATTTCCTTCCTATTCCATGCATATCATACTGATTTTTAGAGCTAGAATTCACTTGCCATGTACTTGCCCACGAGGAAAAGTGGATGCCGGGCGAGTCGATAGGACAAAAGAGAGGTGACCCTCCCCTACCGACGAGGACCCTGAAGGGGAGCGCAACCCGGCCCGAGAGGGAACTTTGCAAACCCCTCGGGTCTCAGATCCCACGTATTTTCAAGTTTAGGTGTAGGTACAAATCTCAAAGGCACTTGAAATCAGCCTACAGCATGAGTTATGGGCAGTGAGTTCTTGAGATATTGGCAAATGTATGAAGACATGTGGCTACAGTAAAATGTATGCATCCTATGGTAAAGACACTATGGTTCAGCATTAAAGTTTGGAACAGAGTATGTATACATACCCTCATTAAAGATTGCAGTCTACATTGAGTTAGACAGCCATTTTACTGGTCACAGATGTCATTTTCAGTATGGGCAGACGTATGAGACTCTCCTACAGGGTTATGAAGTTGGTACATGCTTGGTATTGATGGTACAAGCCATTAATTGACTAGAACAGGGTATTCACTGCCTGCAGGAATTTTCAGACAGCAACAGAAAATCCCTTACAGAAATTTTTGTACTCATCCAATTTCTGCACTTGATAGATCATTGGATAGAGGGCTCTTCAAGCTTTGAACAGAGCCAGAGACCTCGTAATTTGGAGCTCTAGAAGTAAAGATAATCAAGTTTTTCTACTACAGGAAATTCAGGACAGAAATCAACCCATGGCTAGGAATAAGAAGAGAGACCCTGTTTTGGATACTATCAATGAAGAATTGAAGGAATATCAACAGGAAAGGGATGAACATCAACAGGAAAGGGGTGAACATGACACTTCTCAAGATGCCATTTACCGAATGCATTATGAGAACGATGAGGTCGATGCAAGTTCCACCCACTCCCCTACCAATCAACCCATAGAGACGTCTCATATCTCAATGAATTCAAACAGTTTTCAACAATTGTCAAATGACATAAAGGATATGAAATCAGGTTTCGAAGGTATGAGGTTGGGTATTGACAAGCTTGTAGCACTTCTTGGTGAGAAAATGTTGCCTACAGCTGGTCTTAATATCCCACATCCTCATAGGGCTGAAGAACCACCTAAACCACCTACTCCTAAGGTGGTAGGTCAATTTGAAGTTGGAGAGTCATCTAAAGCTAAGGATTTTGTTCATCCCACTTCACTTCAGCCACAATATGGGGTGATGCTTGGGAGTGTATACTTCGTTTCCACACCTCGTACGCCTTATTTGGACCAATATATCAAAAGTTATGGCAGTTTTAGTGAATCAGCCCTGTTTGGACAGCAGCCAGTTTTCTCACAGTTTGGCATGCAAAAGGTCTTCTTTTCATGGACAGTGCTTTCTTATCATTTGGAAGATGAATGGGCATGATTACTATCACTCTTGACTTGGATATAGGCCATTACTTCTTGGTTTTGAGGACAAAACCATCTTCAGGAAGGGATGGTTTGTCATGAAGGAAAAATACAACATTAATATTTGCACCTTGGATTAATTCCAGCCTTTGTAAATTTAGCTTTAGCCTATGTGTACATGTGTGAACAGCCCTTAAGTTTGGAAGAGGGTTAGAATAAAAGGGACTAGAGGCCAAAGGCAAGACATCTTTTGATCATTCAATAATATTGGCTTTACCATTTTCTTGGAGTTAGCTTCTTTCTAGCCTATGAAGCACTCAGCCATGGCCGTCATGTATTCTTGAATCCCCAACCATTAATACATGATGAGGATGTCTTGGTGCAATAGATTTGTTAATTCTTTGTTGTAGCTTAGTTAATTTTCAATTTCAGTTAGATTTCATTCCATGGTTGATTGCTTTCATTACATTGGTATCAGAGCCATAGCTTAGATCCTTGCAGAAGTCATTTTCAAGTACTAGATTCAGTTTCCTAGGCTAGAGAGAGCAAACCATAGTTAAAAATTTGAGTGACAGGACTTGACAGGACATGGAGGATTCAAACCGGAGTTACATGTGAAAGTCTGCTACAAACAGAGATGAAGATGGTGATTCTTGGCATTAATAATGGAAGAAATGGAGGGCTCCAACCAAAATAGCAGGACGTGATCAAGATTTGAGCCAAAAATTGGGGTAAGTGTACAAACTAATGGATTACAGGACACTTTAACTGTGGTTACTTTTGAGAAGGAAGGGTTTCTTCTTCCCTTTCCTCATTCCTTCAAGCTGCCATACAAACTGCCATGGACATTTCTTCTCAGATCTTCTTCCCATGACTTCTAATCCTCAAATGGCTTATGCAAGAGTGTAGTATGGGTCTTAAGCTACCTATGGATTACCTACATGCCTCATGACTACCACGTTTTCATCACGTGATGCAAGAGTATGTACAGCAACAGTTTGCGCTGTTTTTACAGCCCCCTCCCCTTCGTGATCAGCAAACGTGAACTAATCTGAGCTTGTACTCTTCATGAGAGGATCAAATGGAGTGCAACTATGAGTCTACATCATCTTCTACTTGATCTTTCACTCCTTTTGGAAGATGGGAGCTTTCTCAAACCTGGGTATGGAGTTTTATGACAGTTTTGGACAGCACTCAAATTTCTCAGATTTCTTCATCAAGATCAAAGGGCATTTGCTCTATTATACTCCCTGAGGCTTCTACATACATCCTAGTACCAACATTGATTGATCTTGAAGCTTGAAGCTTTGATGGAGCTTGGATATGGAGATTGCAAACTCTATGTATAACAGTTTGGGACAGCATTAAAGATTCCTGAAATTTTTTAAGCAATTCATGGGGCTTTTGTGGGCAAAGCATCTCTGAAGCTTCTTCAACCATTTCCCCTCAAGAATCCATCAACATTGGAACGACATTGAAGAGATTGAAGCCAATGGAGGTCTAGGTGTTCAATGTACAGCATGAAGCTTTTATGCCATTAAATTTTGGCATTCCCTCTCAAATTTCGGGATCTCTTGGACACATTGAAGCCCTCTCTACTACTTATTGCAACCTACTTCAAGTAGAGAAGGTAATCGGTCTTCATCAACCCTCATTTGGAGCATTCATGGAGTCATGGAGCTTTCATGGAATTCATGAAGCTGAAGCTTATCAAGGAAGGGATTATTCTTGAATATTGAAGATCTCTTGGACTGATTTTAGAAGGATTATCAAGCTCAACTCACCTATGTCAAGCATTATGGATTGAAGGCCTTTCCATCAACAATGCTCTTCTCCAATCAATTAAATGAGGTACTCTAATCACTCTTAATTTCTCTTTACATCCAATTGCTGATCTTATTTCCAATTGCTGAAGAGAAATAAGAGGATTAAATGAAGCTTTCATTCATAGCCTAATGCATTACATGGAGCCTATAGGTTATCTCAGTCATTGTCTTTACTAAACCTCTTCAATTTACTGAAATGGCCATCTCTAAATGTCTCAAACTCTTCCATAATGAATGAGCATTACCCATCTACTTTCATTCACTGAAATCAGTAATTTCTTGAGCTTCATTACTCAATCTTTATTGCCTAACCCTGACATGAAATTGATTGCCTATTTTGCCTCTTGATCATAAGAAAATCATTACCCAATTGGTAAGTGAGAAAAGCTTTGTAAGCAGTGAGTCACTACTGAGGTAAATACCTCTCCATTTCTCATTTACATTTCAGCCTTTTCAATTCCAATCTTGCATATCATGAAAAGGGCAAATGAAAGGCAATTGTATTTCCTTCCTATTCCATGCATATCATACTGATTTTTAGAGCTAGAATTCACTTGCCATGTACTTGCCCACGAGGAAAAGTGGATGCCGGGCGAGTCGATAGGACAAAAGAGAGGTGACCCTCCCCTACCGACGAGGACCCTGAAGGGGAGCGCAACCCGGCCCGAGAGGGAACTTTGCAAACCCCTCGGGTCTCAGATCCCACGTATTTTCAAGTTTAGGTGTAGGTACAAATCTCAAAGGCACTTGAAATCAGCCTACAGCATGAGTTATGGGCAGTGAGTTCTTGAGATATTGGCAAATGTATGAAGACATGTGGCTACAGTAAAATGTATGCATCCTATGGTAAAGACACTATGGTTCAGCATTAAAGTTTGGAACAGAGTATGTATACATACCCTCATTAAAGATTGCAGTCTACATTGAGTTAGACAGCCATTTTACTGGTCACAGATGTCATTTTCAGTATGGGCAGACGTATGAGACTCTCCTACAGGGTTATGAAGTTGGTACATGCTTGGTATTGATGGTACAAGCCATTAATTGACTAGAACAGGGTATTCACTGCCTGCAGGAATTTTCAGACAGCAACAGAAAATCCCTTACAGAAATTTTTGTACTCATCCAATTTCTGCACTTGATAGATCATTGGATAGAGGGCTCTTCAAGCTTTGAACAGAGCCAGAGACCTCGTAATTTGGAGCTCTAGAAGTAAAGATAATCAAGTTTTTCTACTACAGGAAATTCAGGACAGAAATCAACCCATGGCTAGGAATAAGAAGAGAGACCCTGTTTTGGATACTATCAATGAAGAATTGAAGGAATATCAACAGGAAAGGGATGAACATCAACAGGAAAGGGGTGAACATGACACTTCTCAAGATGCCATTTACCGAATGCATTATGAGAACGATGAGGTCGATGCAAGTTCCACCCACTCCCCTACCAATCAACCCATAGAGACGTCTCATATCTCAATGAATTCAAACAGTTTTCAACAATTGTCAAATGACATAAAGGATATGAAATCAGGTTTCGAAGGTATGAGGTTGGGTATTGACAAGCTTGTAGCACTTCTTGGTGAGAAAATGTTGCCTACAGCTGGTCTTAATATCCCACATCCTCATAGGGCTGAAGAACCACCTAAACCACCTACTCCTAAGGTGGTAGGTCAATTTGAAGTTGGAGAGTCATCTAAAGCTAAGGATTTTGTTCATCCCACTTCACTTCAGCCACAATATGGGGTGATGCTTGGGAGTGTATACTTCGTTTCCACACCTCGTACGCCTTATTTGGACCAATATATCAAAAGTTATGGCAGTTTTAGTGAATCAGCCCTGTTTGGACAGCAGCCAGTTTTCTCACAGTTTGGCATGCAAAAGGTCTTCTTTTCATGGACAGTGCTTTCTTATCATTTGGAAGATGAATGGGCATGATTACTATCACTCTTGACTTGGATATAGGCCATTACTTCTTGGTTTTGAGGACAAAACCATCTTCAGGAAGGGATGGTTTGTCATGAAGGAAAAATACAACATTAATATTTGCACCTTGGATTAATTCCAGCCTTTGTAAATTTAGCTTTAGCCTATGTGTACATGTGTGAACAGCCCTTAAGTTTGGAAGAGGGTTAGAATAAAAGGGACTAGAGGCCAAAGGCAAGACATCTTTTGATCATTCAATAATATTGGCTTTACCATTTTCTTGGAGTTAGCTTCTTTCTAGCCTATGAAGCACTCAGCCATGGCCGTC